>NC_073745.1:319733731-319843050 GCF_029784135.1 Toxorhynchites rutilus septentrionalis | reverse complement strand
AAGAGAAGAGAAAGAGAAAGAGAAAGATTAAAAAATCGAAAATTACAGAAATCAACGAATCTGAAAATTCAAAGATCTAAAAATGCAAAAATTCATGAATCAACAATTGTTAAAATCAATAAATCAAAACATCGTAGAGCGTAGAAGAATGAAAATAATCGCAAAATCAAATAATCGAAAAAATCAAAAACATTAAAGCAATCGAAATAATCAAAAAAGTCAAAAGAATCGAATTTTGAAATAATCATATAAAAAACCAAAGAAGAGAAATAATCGAACAGTTGAGAAATTGTAAATCGAATCAAAAGAACCGAAAGAATTAAATTCAAAGAAAATAGAAGAAAACGAAAAGCCGAAAGAAATCGGAGTTTTGAAACACTTCGAAGAATCTAATGAATTGAAAGAATCGAAAAACCAAAAATCAAAAATTGAAAACCGAAAGAATCAAAAGATTCGAAAAAATCAAAATAATCAAAAATTTGAAAACTAAAAAATAAAAAAAAATCAATAAATCAGAATTTCTAAAAAAACGGAAAAATCAAAAGAATCGAAAATTCAATAAATCGAAAAAAAAATTAAAATTAAATAACCAAAAGACTTTTTTGATATGGATAAAATCGAAAAACTCTGAGATGTCGAAAAAACCGAAAGAATCGAGAAGATCGAAAACATAAAAAAAATCGCGAAAATAAAAAATCTCGAGAGAATCGAAAAGCTACAAAATCGAATCGAAAATTGAAAAAAATAAATCGGAAACGAGGGCTCTGAAATCAAGAAAATGAAAAATAAAAAAAAATTAAAATCGAGAAAATTAAAAATCAAAAATCGAGAAAATCGACAAGCAGTAAAATTCAAAATCGGAATGATTGAAAAACCCAAATCCTAGAGTTAAAAAAAGGAGAAAATCATAAATCGAGAGAATAGAAAAGGTTCGAAAGAACAAAAAAATTGAAAATCAGATAATCGAAATAAAGAATCGAAAATAATCGAAAGAATTTAAAAATCGAAACATCGAAAAATTTTAAAAAATATATCAAAGAATTGAAAGAATCTGAAGAATAGAGAGAATAAAAAAACGAAAAATCGAAAAACCGAAAAATTTCGAAACAATCAAAAGAATATAAAAAATCGAAAGAATAGAAATAAACGAACAATCGAGAAATCGAAAATCGAATCAAAACTACCGAAATAGTCGAAATCTAAGAAAAGAAAAGAAATAGAGAAATGTAAAGAATAGCACGAATTGAAAGAATCGAAAAAATCAAAAGAATTGAAAGAATCGAAATCGAAGAAAGAAAAAAAATCGAAAAAATGTGAACAAAAAAATGGGAAATCAAATAATTGAAATGAAGAATCGAAAAAAGTCGAAAGAATTGAAAAATCGAAACAGAAAGAAAATACAAAATACAAAAAAAAACAAGAATATTCTTTCATCCAAAAAATCAAAAGAATAAAAAAATCTAATAATCGTAAAATCCAAGCATCGAAAAAATCGAATGAATTTCTCGATTCTTTCGAAAAATCAAAAAACAGAAATAAATCTGAATTTCGAAACAATCAAAAGAATATAAAAAATCGAAAGAACGAATCTAACAATCGAGAAATTGAAAATCGATTAGAAACTACCGAAATAGTCGAAACCGAAGAAAAGAAAAGAAATCGAAAAATGAAGAGAATAGAAAAACTTGGAAAATTGAAAAAAATCAAAAAAACCGAAAGCATCGAAAAATAAAAAAAAAACAACAAATTTAAAAAAACTGGAAGAAATCGGAATTTTGAAACAATCAAAAGCATATAAAAAATAAAGAATAGAAATAATTGAGCAATCGTGAAATTGATGAATCTAAATTTGTAAACCGATAAAATGAAAAATCGTGATGGTCGAAAATCGAGAAAATCTAATATTGAGCAAATCGAGAAAAACAAGGAAATATGAAATCAAGAGAATTAAAAATCGAGGAAATCAGAAAGCATGAAAAAACCAAAATTTTAAATCTAGAAAATCTTAAATCCAAAACTAAAAAACTAAAAAATAGAAAAATAAGGAAATATAAAATCAAGAAGATCTAGGAGCTGATAAATATAAACATTAAAAATCTAGAAAATCAAAAATAAAAAAAAATTAATAAAAACAAAAATAAATCAGAAAACCAGAATAATCTTCAATCATGAAATAGATTTTCCTGAATTCAGATTGTCTTGTTTTTCGATTTCCTCTATTTCCTTGATTGTTTCGATTTTAGATTTTAGGTTATCTAGAAAACTAAAGATCGAGCAAATCGAGAAAATCTAAAAATCGAAAAATCATCGTAAACTCAAAAATGTAGGAGAATCGAAAAATCGAAAAATAGAAAAATAGATAAATCCGCCAAAAATCATCGAAAACTCGGAAATTTGCAAAATCGCAAATGAGCGAACATTCACAATCGACAAAATCAAAAATCTAAAAAAATGGATAAAATCGAGAAACGAGAAAATATTATCTAAATCTTAAAGCGACAAAATCGAAAAAATCAAAAAGATTTTCTCTATTCTTGGTTTCGAATTTTAGATTTTTCCGAAAAAATATTCAATACAAAAGATCGAGCAAATAAAAAAAATCGAAAAATCGAAAAATCGAAAAATCAAAACATTGAAAAATCGTAAATCGAGAGAAATCAAAAGCTAGAAAATCGAATCGAAAATCAAAAATCGAAAAAGTGAAAAATCGAGAAAATTAAAAAAAGATTGAAGATCAAGAAAATCAATAATAGAGAAAATCGATTAAATCTGAAAGCGAGAAAATTGAAAATTGAAAAAATCTAAAATCGGGAAAATCGACAATCATTAAAATTAAAAATCAGGATGATTGAAAAGCCCAAAAATCGAAAATTTAAAGCCGATAAAATCAAAAATCTAAAAACATCAAAATCAAGGGAATCGAAAATATCTGAGGAATCTAATATTGAGAAAATCGATAAAATCTACAAATCAAGGAAATATAGAATCAAGAAAATCGAAAAGCAAAAAAAAAAACCAAAATCGAAAAAATCGAAAATGGAAAAAAAATCAAAAAAAAAAAAGGAAAATCAGAAAAATCGCAAAATAGAAGGCCGAGAAATTAAAAGACGAAAAAATCGAATCAAAAACCGAAAACATCAAAAATCGAGAAAATTGAGACAAAATCGAAAAAAAATCGAAAATCAGGGAAATCAAAAATCGAGAAAATTGAAAAGCGAAAAAATCGAAAAGCAAGAATAGCGAAAATTCAGAATCGAGAAAATCAAAAATCTTAAAACTCAAAAATTGATGAAATCAAAAATCGATAGAATCGAAAAGCGAGAAAATCGAGAAAATCCAAAAAATAGAGAAAAGCAGGATAATCTACAATTGGGAGGCGATCTTACGTAGTGGTAACATCTTTACCTCTCACGCTGAATGTCACAAGTTCAATTCTCACTCCCCACATTCTTCCAAAAAATGGAAGTAAAAAGTGGCGAACCAGCCAAAAGTGTTGAATTTTACTATAATACAGAGAAAAAAATGGGTAATCTACAATCATGAAGTAGATTTTCATGATTCCAGATTTTCTCAATGTTCGAATTTCTTGATTTCCTCTATTTTCTCGATTCTTGATTTTAATTTTTTGATTTTTCCGAAAGAATCTAGAAAATTCTGAAAAGATCGAAAAGATCGAAGAGATCGAGCAAATCGAGAAATTTGATGAAATCGAATAGGAAATTAAAAAATCGAAAGATCGAAAAATTTAAAAATTGAAAAAAAAGCACAATCGAATAATTGAGAAATCTAAAAATCTAAAAATACAAAAATACAACAATAGAAAAATCTGCGAAAAACATCGAAAATTCAAAAAGTTGGAAAATCGTAAAATTTAAAAATTTGAAAAATCGAAAAATAAAAAAAAAATCGAAGGATAAATAGATTGAAAACTTGAAAAATTGGCAGTCCTCGTTGAGCTTAAAAAGAAATTTCAATTGTATGTTTAAGTCGATATCTTTAGCTTTGAGCTACATACAAGCCGCCTGAAAATACAATTAATACATTCCATTCGATGTTGTCGAAAACAGGTTCATTTGGATATGACAAACGCAGAAAATTACGTTAATAAAGTGAGGTCTCTATTACGAGCAGCTTGCCACTGGAAGGGAAGAGAAGCATCGCGTGCACACAGGTGTACGTAACCCAGGATGATTTAATTTTGACATCCACCATTTCCTCTCATCAAGCTCCGTCACTCCGGTCGGAAAGGCGTGCCGCTGGTGTTTCACTTAACACTTTCACCTAATGGAATGCCCTACCGCGGACACTTAGAGACAGCAAGCGGACAGCGCTGCGGTGACGAAGAGTGTCGGGTAATTACGGTAGAACGCTCGCTCCATCATCATCATCATCATCGTCCAATTTAACGACAGCCAAAAGGTTCGGAAATGAACTCTAACGCATCCGTGTGAGCCTTTGCGTGGGAAAATGAAACCCGAGGTACAAAATTCGAAACTAATCGAGATCGATTTTCAATCGCTTGTTGTGAAAATCAATTGTTCACGTATGACATGTCAGTAGTGTAAAGGTTAACAAGCACGGGTCTCACGCTCCCGACCACGTTTCAAAGCTTACGGAAGTGCCATTACAGACACGCGATGCCTAAACTCTCAAATTTATGGGCGACAGTTATTGCGGGGTGGGATAGGCCACAAGCTATGGATATGTCTGATTTAGAATGCAGGTCGTCTGTTTGTCGAGGCACCACTCGTTTCGTAGTACACATGTTTTCTTACTTCAAATAGAGGTGCTTTTGATTAACATGAACGACGCTGTAAAACTGACATTAAAATAATTAAGGCGTTGTCACGAAAGTGTCAACTATGAGCACGGCATTTTCTGTGCGAGTGGAGGGTGTATTTCAAATGTTCAATCAATTAAGCTTCTGCGATGAAGTTTATGTTCTAAAGTTTTGTTCTTTTTTTTTTGTTTCTTTCCAGGTATGTGTACAGAAGCTCTGGTGGATGCAAATGCACATTATCTCAACAAAAACCAATCTCCATAGCATTGGCGATTGCAAACGACAACGGCGCCAGAAGGCACAGGTGAACATAACCAAACGGTATCGATTGCATTTAATTGTCATACCTTGTGCAGCATCCCAAATTAAATTGTGGGCAGTTCTTCCCCGTTTTTGTTGCACCATAGTGGAGCATGTGGAACATACAGCAGAATAACTTTGTCCGACTAGAATTTCGACTGTTTGTGTGCTGCTGCCCTTCCATCATACAAACTATAGAACATGAATTGTGCAGCATTGTAGAATAAACTTTACACATTGTGCTCCTGCTTTTTACGGAGGGATTAGTTTGCATTCCATATGTATTGTTTTTGGCTTATGTTGGACATAATAAAATTTCGACAACGCGAACCAAACATAATTTAAATGCTTCTGGTAGGTGAATTGGTCACAAATTGAAACACTCGTGTTCCAGATGTCGTTACATAAGTTGTTATATTCCGGCTCTTACATACCGCCCTCCCGAGGACCGCAATACAATTTGTCCCTGCCTACCGGACCTTTCGCCTAGTGTTCTCATCCCTATAAACGTGGGAACAAGCATGTAACGCTACATGAGACCCCACACGAATCGGGTCGGTGTTGATGCAGGTGTAATATTATAATTAATTGTTTAACAATGCCGTAAATGGGAATGCATAATCGTAGCTCGGATGTTGGAAATGCTCGTTACAACGGGAGTATGCGACCGAGTAGGATGCAAGTTTTTGGAATCGTGATGTTTCGGGGGATTTAATGTGATTTGCGACGGTTACAGTAGTTTCGTCAAGTTGAAATAGTTTCGTGCCACAAAGCGGTTTACGTTTCTGTATGTTTGAAAAGATAGTCAATATTGGAAGTTATTTGGTTTGAGCAAATGTTTATTTAAGTTTCACTGCGATGAGCCGCGGTAACAGCAGATGTTGACAATACATGATGTGCACGATATTTCAGAATACGATTCGCTCAAACAGAGCAAACATCGGCATCATTGGTAGTAATCCAATTGGCTGATCTTCCTTGTCTGAAAAACATAATCAGTTCAATTCTCGTTCGAGTCAGACGTATTTCTAGTGCGCTCCTCAAAATATACAAGTGTCATAGGAGTCTTTTTTTCTTCTAACAATGCAACTCATTGTTCACTGACTTTCTATTGTTTATGTGGAAGCCGGTGATGGTTCAGTCGAAACAACGGGGAATTTCTTCAACAAAAGGAGGAAAGAAGAAAAAAACCAAATAATTTGACTCCTAAGGGGCTGTCTACATACCACGTGGACAGAAAAAGCATGATTTTATATTACCCCCTCCCCATCCGTGGACATGCGTGGACATTCCTTATACTCCTCCCCCGGTTGTCGACGTCGACATTCCTCTAGTTTTGGGGTAAAAATTATGAAACATCTTTTTTTTCGGCTAAAATTTCATTTCAAGATTGTTTCTATTTTCTATTCCATGTTTTTATTGATAAAAATGATAGCCTTATCAATAGTTTTAAATTTTTTGATTTTTTTAACATTGCCCGGGAGCTCATTATTTTCTTCCGAATTCCATTTACGTTATCTTCATATCCATATCAAAATATCACTTGTGAATCTACTCTCGGGTATTTTCATTAAAGCTGGCTGGCTGTTTGAGTTTTCAAAAAATCAGAAAAAATCAAAAAGTTTGTTTGAAAACAGTTATTGACAGTTAAGGTGAAGGTGGAACAGCATTTGTAATTGCTGTCTCAAAAATGCAGATTTTAAAAACTTGTATTTTTGATTCCAATCAAAGTGTGTATTCCGTTTGGTTTGGAGGAAATATGAGTTTTTCATAGCAATTGGGAATTTTTTTACTCAATCGTAACTTTTGAAAAGGGCGTATAAGAGAAATCTTTGATAATTTATATCTCAAAAACTATGAGTCGTACCGAAATAGTGTTTTAGAAAGAGTTATAGAGTATTAATGGTTGAATATGAAAAAAATATACTCTGAGAAAACTTCGAAACTTCGAATTTTTGTATGTTAACAATCATTTTTAGCCACAAATTATGAATTCTGATGTGATTTAAAACAAAAAAGGTTATTATCAATCTCCTTCTAAATAAAGCCATTCTCGAAATATTGAAAACAATATTTGCAATTAAGTGTCTTTTTCATAGTAAATAAACCCTTTTAATATGTTTGTCGTGTTATAGCGTCATATTCATGAAATGTTATGAATTTGCTTATAATTTCCAAAAACTTTTCCAAATACATCATCATGGTTCATTTTTTGACTCAAGCGTAACTTTTGAAAAGGGCGTATCGATTTGAGTACGAAAAATCTTTGATAATTTATATCTCAAAAAATATGAGTCGTACCGAAATAGTGTGTTTGAAAGAGTTATAGAGTATTGTTGGCTTAATCTGAAAAAAATACATACTGATAATAAAAATCTGTACTCTTTCTTTTTATTTACAAAATAAAATTTTAATTTGCGATATCAAAAAATATGTATTTTGTATGTATTATGTAAAGACAATAAATTGTAATTTATTGTCTTTTTAATAGTAAATAGGCCCTTTAAATATGTTTGTTGTGTTATACCATCATGTTCATGAGATTTTATGAATTCGCTTATAATCTCCAACAACTTTTCCAAATTCATCGTTATGGTAAAGACATATGTTTAGGAGTTACGTTACGAAACATTCGAAGACATGTGGGTTGATACAAAACGTAGCGAAACTAAAGAATCTTTTTTATCTTAATACAAACTTCAATCAATCAAAAAAAAATGTTGGAAATTATAAGCGAATTCATAAAATCTCATGAACATGATGGTATAACACGACAAACATATTTAAAGGGCCTATTTACTATTAAAAAGACAATAAATTACAATTTTTTTTTCTAAATATCTCGAGAATGGTTGCATTCAGAAGAAGATTGATAATAACCTTTTTTGTTTTAAATCACATCAGAATTCATAATTTGTGGCTAAGAATGATTGCTAACATAAAAAAATTCGAAGTTTCGAAAATTCCTATAAATTCGATGTTCCACAAATTTCGTCAAAAATAGTTTTACCATCTTGGGCCCATTTTTTAAATTTTGTACATGACTTCCATTTTATATGAAAACATTGAAAAAAATATAAAAAAAAACATATTTTTTTATATAGCAAATTCAAATTTTATTTTGTAAATAAAAAAAAACTAATTTTTCTTCTCAGTGTATATTTTTTTCAAATTAAGCCAACAATACTCTATAACTCTTTCTAACACACTATTTCGGTACGACTCATATTTTTTTAGATATAAATTATCAAATATTTCTCGTACTCAAATCGATACGCCCTTTTCAAAAATTACGCTTGAGTCAAAAAATGAACCATGATGATGTATTTGGAAAAGTTGTTGGAAATTATAAGCAAAGTCATAAAATATTATGAACATGACGACAAACGACAAACATATTAAAAGGGATTATTTACTATAAAAAAAGACAATAAATTAGAAATATTTTTTTTAATATTTCGAGAATGGCTACATTTAGAAGGAGATTGATAATAACCTTTTTTGTTCTAAGTCACATCAGGATTCATAATTTGTGGCTAAAAATGATTATTAACATACAAAAATTCGATGTTTCGAAAATTCCTAAAAATTCGATGTTCCACAAAGTTCGTCAAAAATAGTTTTACCATCTCAGGCCCATTTTTCAATTTTCTGCATGACTTTTATTTTGTATGAAAAAATTTAAAAAAAAAATTAAAAAATATGTATTTTGGATATTGCAAATTGAATTTTGATTTTGTAAATAAAAAAAAGAGTACTAATTTTTTTTCTCAGTGTACATTTTTTTCATATTCAGCCATCAATACTCTATAACTCTTTCTAAGACACTATTTCGGTACGACTCATAGTTTTTGAGATATAAATTATCAAAGATTTCTCTTAATCAAATCGATACGCCCTTTTCAAAAGTTACGCTTGGGTCAAAAAATTCCCAATTGCTGTGGAAAACTCATATTTTCTCTAACCCAAACGGAATACAAAATTTCATTCGAATCAAAAATACTCATGTTTTGTCATTTGTCGATTTCATTTGGAATTACTCGGAAGGAAGCCATTGTAATAGTATAGGTAAAAGCACGTGTTTTCATGGGGTAATAGTGTTTGCGATAGAAGTGCAAATCACACAGTTGGTTTTGATTTTTGCTAAGATAAGCCCAGACAACTGGCTTCATACTTTTCTTCGTCGTCCAAAAACGAAGCCATGACATGAAGATGAGTTGCCAAATTTTAGAAAATTTCGGATTCTGTTTCAATGAATCGTAACATTTGGTTGATGCGAATTTAATGATTTTGCGTATTTTCAACCAGGCATCCATCTCTTTTTTCATATTTACGAGCCAGAGCTAACAACTCTCTCATTTGCATAGTGAATGATGAGACTTTCCATTTCTTCTTAGCAATGGAAATTATATTGCGAAATATGAAATCGCATTAGGAACCTAACGAAGCTAAATTGACAATTGAGTCACTGAGTCACTCTATTTCATTGTGAAAAAAAAAACACATACATAAACTTGCATATAATTCCTCTACATTTCCTTTAAACTAAATATCGTAATATTCATTATATTCACTATTTCTAAATTTAATACAAATCCAACGCTATTTATTTGTATTGGCAACACTGAAAAAAATCAACTTTGTTTACAAAATTTATCGAAATCAGACAATCAGAAATCAGAACGACTGACAGAAATTTGGTCCGTAAAAGACCCTCTATTGTCTGTTCTCATCTTAGGATTTTTGTACGTGAATAGATCAATTCACATATCAGACTGTGTGGCGCATCATTGATGCGAGTTTTAGAATACATTCGAAGAAAAAATAACAATTCAATACTGAAGTAAAATGTTTGAACGATGTGCTCCGATGCACAATTGCAATTATGAATATATATATAGAAGTAACTCGATGTTGTTAATTCCTTAATATTTTCCTTCGTTGATCGTATTTTTTTTCACATATAAATAGTAAACGATGGAGAACTTTAACCCTTCTCTTCGTTGGCCGAGGCATTTTGATTGAATGTAATACTTTTTCGTTTACTATTTTTGGTAGCAGAAGCAGCCGTGGCAGTGTTCCGAGCTCTGCAATACAATTTTCTTAACCAAAGCATATGTTTTCGAGAAAAATGAATTTAAATTTTCAAAATATTTTTTTTCAATGATTTTTTTCTTATAATAAATTCTTTGATAATTTTTAATGAAAACCAAAAGAATTTTTCTACATTCCATTATGTGACTAAAATTTTGTAGGTCTGATAGATTTTTTGTAGGTTTTTTTTTTAAATTTTTAAATTTGAATTTGAAATTTTTTTTCAACTTTTTTCGAAAAATCCTAATTTAAAAACTATAAGATCTAAAAAATGATCAGCGAATCAAATGTAGGAAATTACTTAGGTTTTCATTAAAAATTATCAAAGATTTTTTTTTGGAAAAAAATTTCATTGAAAAAAAAGATATTTAGAAAATTAAAATTTCATTTTTCTCGTAAACATACAAAAATTCTGAAAAAATAGATATAAATAGCCCTTAAAATTTCCAACAAGTTTTCCATACATCGAATGATGAGCCCATTTACATGGAATTTTTTTTTCGAACAACAACTTTTTCATGTTTTTCTTTGAAAAAATGCTATGAATGTTCAATTCGTTACATTTTTATGTATAAATTATCGCATTTGAAATGCTCTGCTAACATTTCTCCATTTAGAATCATGTTAAGAACATGTCAAACGTGAGACGCAAAACATTATTTTTCGAATATTTCAAGTATGCAAAATTGCTTAAATGACCCATGTCTTTACACCCACAACGTTTCACTACTATATGAGATGGTGCTGCCAACGGCCAGTCGAGTTGGCATGAAATTCGTCAAAGATTGAACACACGCTCAAATTTATAAAAAAAAACAGGAAGTGGGTTATATCTATGGTATAACCGCAAGGGTGACGTAGGACTATCGTTGATTTAGAGATCATTTGTTTGAAGTTGAATCTAAATCCATTCTGAATGAATGAATAAATGAATATTTGGGAGACCTCGAAAACGAGAGCGTTACGTTGGAGGCACAAGGTTTTATGCATCCAATATAGGATACGAAAAACCTTGTTCTGAAGAATAATCTTCAGAAGCTAACCTGCTAACTGTACTTGATTGACAAATCACAAACCCAAATGTATTATATGGATATTTTATGGATAGAAAACATTAAAATAAACTCTTTCACATGAATGTAATTTTAAATTCCCAGAGGAACTGGCAGATTATTTTCAGTAACGATTAGATATTTCCACATTTTCCTCGATACTGGAAGCCCACCAGTGGTTAATACTAACTCGATAACCACCTGTTAATAGTACTTGATTGAAAAATATTTGATCACAGTGTTACATGAATAAAAAACATTCAAATAAACTCTTTCAGATGAATGTATTTTTAAATTCCCAGAGGAACTGGCTGATTATTTCCCAGCAATGATTAGATCTTTCCGGAACTTTCTCGATGCTGAATGGCATTCAAACGGAAAGAATTCTGCGCGTGTATGTGTCGATCCTTCGCCGTCCACCTCCTCCAGCACGTTAGACAACGATGTTGTCTTGTCGATGTCCTCACGAAAAATTAATGTGTCTCACCACCAGAATATCGCTTAAGTATGCTTTTTGTGTGTGATTGAATCGAGAGAAGGTGTGGTTTACGATGGCAATTTGGAAGGCAAACTAGAGGGGAATGAACTCTTTGAGCTCGCAACTTTCGGCGACTGAGCAAGAAACGATTGCGGGCGCATACAATATTGGATACGGAAATATCCTACTGATGGAGAAGAATAATCTTCAGAAGCTATCCTGTTAATTGCGATTGATTGAAAAACCACAAAACCAAATGTATTTGGTCACAGTGTTCATGGATAGAAAACATTCAAATAAACTCTTTCACATGAATGTATTTTTAAATTCCCAGAGGAACTGGCAGATTATTTTCCGGATCTTTCTCGATGCTGAATGGCATTCAAACGGAAAGAATTCCGCGCGTGTATGTGTGTGTGTGTAGCGGCTACTTCGAGATCTTCCCGGGGAACCGTTTGTGGCATCACTCTCCTCCTGATGGATTCATGTCTAGCCTAAGGTGCACAAACAGGCTCTTGGTGACACCGTTCATCAGCGCTTTCATGATAAACGAAGAGCTTCACCACAACAGCGACAACATGCTCCAATCGCTGTTCAATTAGAACTGAGTGGATTTCCGAGCGGCGCTCGCTTATATACCGATTGGTGATTTCAATAGCCTGTTTTGAAAGCAATTTTAAGACTATTGAAACAAGTTTTTGGATCAAAAAGTAACAAGTATAGAACGCGTAGACATTTTATCTTTCGAATGAAGTGTTTATCATACCATTTCGTTCAGTTGTTTAGGAGCAATTAACGCTCAAAATCTCGGTCTCCGGCGTAACGCTTTCGTTTTCGAAACTTTGATTTTACACCCCGGTATAGAAATGAAAGACGTAGTCCTACGTCAAAAATATATACAAATTCTCAGCAATTGTGCGATCCTGATTCATCCTGACTTCAACAAAACATATATGACTACAATTATATTGCAACAAAGTATGTAATTTGAGCCGTATTCTCACAAAGACCTATTGGGATAGGCAAACCTGTAGCATTTGCCTTACGCACCCTTAATAAAAATGGAGAAAGTTACTATACAATCGCAAAACCTCTCTTGCGATTGTATAGTAACTTTGCTGTTTATTGGGCCACAACATTTCTCCGTCCGTCATTTTGGATACAAATTCATATTGTATACAAACCATAAACCATTAGCCGTGAATTTCAAAGATCCAAAAAACAAAATGAACAAGAAAGTGAGCTATTCTCCGAACATGCGACGACGCAATCTGTAGACGCAAATGAACCACAATTCATTCCGCGGACTGAAAAACACTTTCAAATCAATTTGTATTGAACGTTGGTCCAGACGAATCTGAATCTACTGGAGAACAAGGTTTGCCCAAAATTATGAGGCATACGTTTACCAAAGTTCGTTACGAGGAACCCTTTTTGCAAACTTTTTTTATGTATCCAAAACGAGTCAATTGTCACAAAGAAGCACGATGTATGGGTGCCATACACGTTGACGCAAAAAAACATCTTTGCTGCTGAATCGCAACAAAATCGACCCGTTACTGAAGCGGATGGTGACTGGCGATGAAAAGTGGGTCACTTACGACAACGTGAAGCGCAAACGGTCGTGGTCGAAGCCCGCTGAAGCGGCTCAGACGGTGGCCAAGCCCTCATAAACGGCCAGGAAGGTTCTGCTGTGTGTTTGGTGGGATTGTCAAAGAATAATCTATTATGAGCTCCTTCCCTATGGCCAAACGCTCAATTCGGACCTGTACTGCCAACAACTGGACCCCTTGAAGGTAGCAATCATGAAGAAGAGGCCATCTTTGATAAACAGAGGCCGCATTGTCTTCCATCAGGACAACTCCAGGCCACACACTTCTTTGGTGACGCGCCAGAAGCTCCGGGAGCTTGGATGGGAGGTTCTTTTGCATCCGCCGTATAGTCCGGACCTTGCACCAAGTGACTACCACCTGTTTTTGTCCATGGCGAACGAGCTAGGTAGTCAGAAGTTAGCCACAAAAGAGGCCTGTGAAAATTGGCTATCCGAGTTTTTTGCCAATAAGGAAGCGAGCTTCTTTAACAGGGGTATTATGAAGTTGGCATCTCGTTGGGAACAAGTCATCGAACAAAACGGCGCATATTTGACTTCAAACAGATGATTGTAACTAATTTTATGAACAAATGAAAACTAAAAAAAATACCGCAGGACTTTTTTGACAGCCTAATATATGTATGTATGAACGACTTCCAATCATTAGGACTAAATAATTTTAACACTTACTATTATAAGTCTAATTATTTTAACTATTTCTATTATTTTAATAATATTAGCAATTTTTTTATCTAAAAAAAACTATTACTGACTCTATAAAAAAAATAATTTTGGATCTCTTTTAGGATTTTGTTTAATTATTCAAATTTTAACAGGCCTTTTCTTAGCAATACATTATACAGCACATATTGAAACCGATTTTGATCATATTTATCGAGATGTTAACAATGGGTGACTACTTCGAATTTGTCATGCAAATGGAGCTTCATTTTGCTTTGCATGTTTATTTACCCATGAAAGACGAGGAATTTATTATAATTCATTTCTTTATATTCCTACAGGAATAGTAGGAGTAATTATATTATTTATAACAATAGCAACAGGATTTTCAGGATATGTTTTACCTTGGGGACAAATATCCTTCTGAGGAGCAACTGTTTTTACAAATCTCTTATCAGCTATTCCTTATTTAGGGAATGATTTAGTCCAATGAATTGAAGGAGGATTTGCAATTGATAATGCAACTTTAACCCGATTTTTTTACTTTTCATCTTATTTACCTTTTATCATTTTAGCTTTAACAATAATCCACCTTTTACTTTTACACCAAACAGGATAAAAAAAAACCCATTAGGATTAAATAGATATACTGATAAAGTTCCATGTCATTTATTTATCATTTCCATCTGAATTTTAATTGCTTTTATTTGAAAATTTAACTACTTATTAAGAGACCCAGAAAATGTTATTCCAGTTAACCCATAGTAACACCAGTTCATATTCAACCTGAATGATATTCTTTATTTGCTCATGCAATTTTACGATCAATTTCTAATAAATTAGGAGAAGTAAATGCTTTAGTTAAAACAATTGCTATTTTAATAATTCTACCTTTTACTCATACAAGTAAATTCCAAGGACTTCAATTTTACCCTCTTAACCACATTTTATTTTAAACTGTACAATGCACGAACTCGTGATAATTGGATGATCGATCGGAATATCACAAGCCAAGTCAAGCGAGTCAAAAGAAAAAAAATATATCCGTTTTTATACATGTATTTTCCGTTTTTTGAAAATAAAAGAATAATTTAATTTTTGATATATTCCCTTAAAGTAAGAAAACACCTTTTTCACATGAAAAAAAAAATTATCCAGAATCGCTCAGGAGGCAATAGATGATCATATTTGAGAAAAAAAACCCTTCTACGAATATTTTCAAATTTCAATAATGACAGAGTTACAGACCTTTTTTTTCGGAATTGGCTCTACATTAAAAAGTACGCTACGGAAGAATAATTTTTCGAAATTTTACCAGAGCCTCATCATAACTTTTATGTCTGTTTTTCAATAATTTCTGATATGTATCAGTAAGTCTTTTTTCTCCTTCTCTCAAACCGCAGAAAAAAAATCTCTGGGTCGCATATTTGGGTTCTTTACGGTTCAATTCTTCGTATTTTCCTTGTATACATCGAAATATTTCGTTAATTGTATAATTGAATCGTTTGACGATTTCGTTAACCTCACTCGTGTTGGATGGGATGAGATACTTTTTTCCAAGTTCCTCGAGCATCCACCTTACTTCCACAGATCTCAACGCCGGTTCGTTGACGCTCATCAAGAGCTTCGAGGTAACGAAATTTAACTTAGTTTAATCAAGCCTGAACGAACACCGGGAATCGATCTAGAACTAATTGGTAACATTCCAAATCTGGATAATTTATCAGCCGCAGATAAGAAAATGTTCAGATGGCAAATATAGATGTCAAGATGAACTGTATCTAGAGGCTTGTTTAGTATTGTTTAGTGTAATAAATTCAGAATTTATTAAAATAATATTTTATCATTATAAATAGTATTGTATTTTAATGATTATTTACTGGGGTTAATTGGTAGTATATTATTTATTTTTATGTGTTTTAGTTAGAGCCTATAAAGGCCTATAAAACACGGAATCGGCGAAATAATTCATGCCAGAGGGATCTTTCTATCGGACCTTTCGAATTACGACGAAAACGGCGACCAGACATCAAATGCCAGCGCATCTCTCGAACAATCGTGTGTCCGCTGTGTTGATTCCCCGAAAACAAATACACCCCCCCCTGCCCCGCAACGGAAGTCAGAAGTGGAATTTATGGCACCATTATAGCGAACAGACAGCTTTTCACACTTCTGTTTTCCGGCCAGACGATATGGCCAGCTGAGTGCCTTCTCTCCGAAAAACTCCAAACCTACCGATGTTTTAATGGTGTCAGACAGCATTGGTAGAAAAAAAAGGATTCCAATGAAATTGGGGAGTTTTCCAGTCGATTTCTCCTCCAGATTTAACTTGGCCGTAAGGGTATGAATTATGAAGCAACGTATAAACTCATGGAAACAAATGAGCCATAGGGTAATCCTGTGTGCGAATTGAGCTTATTTGAGGCGATTGATTCATAGCGATTCCGTGAGCTGATCGTCGGACATCCGAGGAGTAAGAAAATTCAACACGAAATTTGAAAATACAAGCAGGACATTGATAAGTCGAAATCATTTCACTGTTTTGCACCGATGCAGGATGATTTAGAAAAATCCAATCCTTGTAAGCCTGTCCCACTGCTTGGGGTTTCTGTGGTGGAAGGGTCATGAATAAAAGATAGTGATCAATGTTTCCTTCCGATGCCGACGGGCCAATTTCTTCGTATTGTGTCAATAAGATTTGCCTAAGGGGGTTGTGTTGTACACACCACCGTCTTTACACATACAATGTGTCCCCAGTGACTCTCGAAGGATATTGTTTGTTTGTATTGCTAGCATTCGGAGTTCTACTAGAGGAGGGAATATTGACCAAGATACGGTTATGACAGCCGTGATAGTGTGTAACAAAGAGATTATTTCGGTGTGTTTGCCTTCCAGTTTTAGTCATGACATATTTATTGTCCATATTGACCATTGGAAGAAAGGACAAACGACAGCAATAAATGTGAAGAATGATGGTACCTGGATTTGATTGCAATTGAGGGGAATGGAACAGAATGGGTGGAACAATTGCATTTTCCGACAAGCAATGAATCATTTCAGTTTCAATGATTTTTATGCGAAAGATTATTCAATGATGGAAATGATTTTATTATTCGATTGTATTGAAATATGTGCTAGTCTCCTATTATTTGTGACTTTATAGCTTGGAAAATGCTATCATAAATAAAGGCAATTGAACATTATAAAATAAATGCAAAACTCAGCTCCTTTCTTCCCAACATACTTTTCTTCAGATAGGAAAAAAAGTAAAGCTATCATTTGGTAGATTTTTATGTTAGTACACCAGTATTAGGGTGGCAATGGATGTTGGGGAAAATTTCATCATCGAATTTCGAAAACCGACCATGTACATTTTGTTTATTGGCCCAAAAAAAAATGATCTGTGCAAAGTTTGAGCTCGATCGGACATGATTTAGGGGTGCCTCAAAGCGCTCAAAGTTTTGATTTTTTTGATCCTCGAAAACCATCCAAGGGAAACTAAGTGCCAAAAAGTCGATTTTCGGCCAAAATTTTTTTTTTGGATCTCGACGTTTCATGCATTTTTAAGTCATTTGGCATCGAAAAAAATTTCGATCTTCTAAATTTCCTTTGCTCCCCCCTTGGAAGATTTTCGATGATGCAAAATCAAAACTTTGAGTGCTTTGAGGCACCCCTAAATCATGTGCGATTGAGCTGAAACTTTGCACAGATCATTTTTTTGGCTCATTAAATAGAATGTACATGGTCGGTTCTTTAAATTCGATAAAAAATTTTCCATACCTTCATTGCCTCTCAGGCAAAGTCCCAAAAGGTCGATTCTCGGCCAAAAATTTTTTCGAGATGGCACCAGTTTCATGCATTTTTAAGTCATTTAGCATCGAAAAAAATTCGATTTTCTAAATTTCTCTTGGAACATTTTCGAGGATCAAAAAATCAAAACTTTGAGCGCTTTGAGGCACCCCTTAAATCATGTCCGATCGAGCTGAAACTTTGCACAGATATTTTTTTTGGGCCAATAAACAAAATGTACATGGTCGGTTTTTGAAATTTGACATGACCATTTTCGATGCCACCCTAGCCAGCACACATAATCTGGGGAGCATCTCATAGTTCCATTGTGTGATGCTTCGTCAGGTCCTGAATCAATAGAGAATTTCTCTCGGTAAACATTTCAAACAATCAGTCTTACAATAAAATTAATCAATTCTTAAGTTGAAACGCTTTCCTCTAGATATACATTTAACCTTTTGAGTGCGGAGCAAATTTTATGAGCATATGCCAAAAATGCGGATGAGTTTGGGTAAATTTGAAAAAATACTAGAGAACGCAGATAACTGATTAGGCCACAAAAGTTGTGTTAATAAAAAAAAACGCACATAAAAAGTGGGGTTTATGGAATTTATTAACATTAACTTCCTTATTTGTATATATATTATTATTTAAAAATAATGAGAATATTATATTTACACAATTTTATTCGAAAGTATCGTTTGAAGCACAAAGCGCGTGGAGTCTTTTACAAACGTCCCCGAAAGACGAAATTCTACGTTAAGAGGTACCAAGTCAGAAATATTAACATCAAACTAAAAGAGCGCTATCGCGTTTTTGGCATATAACAAGAGGAGCGCTACAGGAATGGTCTGATTAAAGCAAAAAAGCGTGGATATTGGCGGAAGTTCGTCAATGGTTTGTCAAGGGAGACAGCTATGAGCACTCTTTGGAATACGGCTAGGAGAATGCGTGGCTGGAACCATACAAATGAAAGTGAGGAATACTCTGACCGTTGGATTTTCAAATTTGCAAGGAAGGTTTGTCCCGATTCCGTTCCTGCACAAAGCGTCGTACGCGACATTCCGCTCCAAGGCGATTATGAGAATTTTTCGATGGTAGAATTCTCAATTGCCCTCCTCTCATGTAACAATTCAGCTCCGGGGTCGGACAAGATTAAATTCAACTTGTTGAAGAATCTTCCCGACTTGGCAAAACATCGTTTGCTGAACTTGTTCAACAAGTTTCTGGAGCTGAATATTGTCCCGCATGACTGGAGACAAGTGAGAGTGATAGCCATACGGAAACCCAACAAGCCGGCTTGCGATCACAACTCGTATAGGCCGATTGCAATGTTATCCTGTATTCGCAAATTGTTAGAGAAAATGATTCTACTTCGTTTGGACAAGCGAACAATTTGCTGTCAAATACGCAGTTTGGCTTCCGCCGAGGTAAAGGGACGAACGATTGTCTCGCGCTGCTATCTTCTGAAATCCAAATCGCATTTGCTCGCAAAGAACAAATGGCTTCCGTTTTTCTCGATATCAAAGGGGCATTTGATTCAGTTTCCATGGAAATTCTCTCAGAGAAACTTCATAATCGTGGACTTTCACCAATTCTGAATAATTTCCTGTACAATTTACTCTCGGAAAAGCACATGTTTTTCAATCATGGCAGCTTGAAATCTTCTCGTTACAGTTTTATGGGCCTCCCACAAGGCTCCTGCCTAAGCCCCCTCTTGTATAGTTTTTACGTCAATGATATAGATGATTGTCTAACTAGAGACTGCACGCTGAGACAACTTGCAGACGATGGAGTTATTTCCATCACGGGTACTAATCCCGCCGTTCTGCAAAAATCCTGAACAACCTGTTCACGTGGGCTCTCAAGCTGGGTATCGAATTCTCTACGGAGAAAACTGAAATGGTCGTTTTTTCTAGGAAGCACGAACCCGCCCAATTCCAGCTTTACCTATCCGGCAAAACGATCCAACACTCTATGTTTTTCAAATACCTGGGTGTATATTTTGACTCTAAATGTACCTGGGGAATACACATTGCGTATTTGAAACAGAAATGCCAGCAAAGAATCAATTTTCTCCAAACAATTACCGGAACATGGTGGGGTGCCCATCCAGGAGACCTCATTCAGTTATACAAAACGATATTATCAGTGTTAGAATATGGCAGTTTTTGCTTCCGATCAGCTGCCAGGATTCATATTCTCAAGCTGGAGAGAATACAATATCGTTGCTTGCGTATAGCCATGGTGTGTTTACATTCGACACATACGATGAGTCTCGAAGTCTTGGCAGGAGTACCCCCGCTTACTCTTCGGTTCACAGAATTATCCTACAGATTTCTCATCCGTTGCAAGATCATGAATCCATTGGTGATTGATAACTTCGAAAATCTACTCCAACTGACTCCTCAGTCAAGTTTTATGTCTCTATACCATGAGTACCTTACCCATGAAGTGCACCCTTCACCGGGCATCTCCAACCAAGTTTGCTTCCCATACTTTTGCAATTCCTCTGTCATTTTTGATCTGTCCATGCGACAAAAAATCCATGGAATACCAGATCACCTACGCTCCAATGTTATTCCGTCGATATTTTCGGAAAAATATGGGAAAGTTGGATCTGATAAAATGTTCTTTACTGACGGTTCATTCATAAACGGGTCCACTGGCTTCGGCATCTTCAATGAAAATTCCAGTGCCTCTTTCAAACTCAAAGATCCTTGTTCCGTGTATGTCGCTGAACTGGGTGCGATATGTTACGCATTAGGGATCATTGAAACATTGCCCATCGACCACTATTTTATTTTTTCAGACAGTCTCAGCTCAATAGAGGCAATCCGCTCAATGAAAGTTGATAAACGCTCATCTTATTTCCTAACAAGAATAAGACATCTATTGAGTGTTTTGGTCGAAAAATTATTCAAGATTACCTTAGCATGGGTTCCCTCTCATTGCTCGATTCCGGGGAATGAGAAAGCGGACTCGCTAGCTAAGGTGGGCGCTTCAGAAGGCACACTTTTTGAAAGGCAAATTACTTATAACGATTTTTTTCACATTCCTCGTCAGGACACACTCGTTAGTTGGCAGCGCATGTGGAGTGGTGATGAGTTCGGTCGTTGGTTACACACGATTATCCCTAAGGTTTCGACGAGTGCTTGGTTTAAGGGATTGAATGTAGGTCGTGATTTCATTCGCGTGATATCTCGGCTTATGTCCAATCACTACAACCTAAACGCGCATCTCTATCGCATTGGGCTCGCAGCAAACAATCTTTGTGATTGTGGCGATGGCTACCACGACATCGAGCATGTTGTCTGGTCGTGTATCCGGTTCCATGCTGCTCGCTCTCAGCTCTCTAGAGCACTGAGAGTACAAGGCAGACAATCGGATATCCCCGTCCAGGATATCTTAGGTAGCCGTGATACTGATCTTCTGCTTCATCTATACCTGTTCCTCAGAAACGCCGATGTCAACGTTTAATGGTGTTTCCTTCGTTGTGTCCCCGTTTCATATCCCTCCTATCCGATCGATAAACTTTTACTTAGTCGCGGCAATACATACACACAGATGCACGGACCGAAGGTTGTGCAGTCCACTGATTATTCAACAAGAGCCAAAGGTTGTACCGCTCATGACGACTCTACACGAGCTGATGATTGCGCCGGCTAGTGACCATTCTATCCTGGATTCCTCGAGTCGAGAAAGACGCACCACGCTAGATATGGGGTACAGACTAGGGGGGCGTTGCTGATTAATGGTGAGCTGCATCCCAATAGGAAGTATCCCGTGTCGGGCACAGGTACAGATCATTGAAGACAGCAACATCACAATTACGAAAACACTTGTAATACTAACCTCGAGCCAACCGCGAGTAATCGGTTACATATTACTAACATAGTTATAAGGCAAACATTGTCGAAATATTGAACTCCCGGCCCCGTCAGGTTGACGCCATATGAGCCTTAATAAAAATATATATTTTGGTTAAAAAAAAAAAAAAAAGAGGAGCGCTATCGCGCTCCCCCGTATTCAAAGGTTAATATACCGTCGATGGGGGTGGAATTGGGTAAAAAATGGAGAAAGTTACTATTAGTAATATCTTGACAAATGTTGCGAATATTTTTTATATCTGTAAGGCGTTCAATAGGAGACGTATTTCCACAATTTCCAATGCATAATACTTAACTGTAGTACAAATAGTTATTATTGATTAATTCATTAAAGTTTGATGCGTAAATAGTCATCGAATAATACCTCAGAAAAAATCTCATTCTCAGCATTATACAGAACTACTAAAATTGTAAATATTGGATAGAATTATTCTTGCCAGATGAGTCATCACTGATTTTGAACATCAAAAATATTTTTTTCCATTCGAATTTAAAATTTTTCGAAATAATCTCTTATTTGCACTGAGTGGGGGTGAGAATGGGTCAAGCACAAAATTGAATTCCATGCCAAACCGATATAGTGATTGTCAGATTTTCATGAAAATTGATAGTTTTATTCCTCATCGTAAAACATTAGACCCGTATTTTTTTTTTTTCATCAGGGTGTGTAGTAACCCTTTTCACGCGTCCCAAAAGAAATATTTTAATAAGAATTCTAATGGTGAAGATTCCTAATAGAGATAGGAAATAAACTAACCAAGGACTTCCATTAGGATAGTTGGAATTTTCCATAATATTGGAAAATTCCATGTATGCAGAAGGTAGCAAATAACATAATTTTAGTTTTGAGAGATGTTCATCTTCAGCGAAGGATTAGGATAAGGGAGAAAAATAAAAGTCGTGTCTCCTGCCTCGGACGGGAAAAGTTGTGTTGTTGTTTTTAAAGAAAGTGCCCAAAACGCGCGGGGCGCTTCAGGTGACCATTTCCATTTTATCCGAAAAATCTTTTTTTTTTCCAAAAATGACATTTTTCAATAATTCATAACTTTTGAACTACTGGACCGATTTAGATGATTGATATATCAAATTAGAGCCAATAAGCTGGTTTTATTTGAAAAATATTGCACTTAAAAAAACAGTTTTTGTTTTCGTAATTATTGATTGTAATTGTTTTTCATAGCTTAAATGGTTTCGGAACTAAGGCCACAATATTTTTTATATTTTTTCTTGAAATAAGGCTGGGGCTGTTTTTGCATAACATATCCGAATATCAGAGAGGTGTTTTTTTCGTTTTCGAGTGATTTTGCAAAGTTAACATGTTTTCAGTTTTCGTTCAATATTGCTAATCGACTCAACAACATCTATGCGGCTATAATCCAATTTTTATGCATATGTGGTATTTCATGTGACTTCAAATTGGTGTATCGATCATCTGAATCGGCCCGGTAGTTTAAAAGTTATGAATTTTAAAAAAAGTCATTAAAAAAAGGGAAAAATGATTTTTAGGGCCATCGCTTAGCTTTGAAAAATCATAACTCAATAACACAAAATAACGCATTCCTGAATTTTGAATATGTTATCTGAACAAATCTTAGCTTTCAAGAGAAAATATAACAAATATAGCGTCCTTGGTCCCGAGACAATGTACACTATAAAAAAAAATACAATCAATACAATCAATAATTACATAATTACATAATTACAAGACCAATTAGCACAAGGCAGACAGTCGGATATCCCCGTTCGGGATATCTTAGGTAGCCGTGATCCTAATCTTCTGCTCCATCTATACCTGTTCCGTTGTATCCCTGTATCATATCCCTCCTATCCGATCGATAAACTTTTACTTAGTCGCGGCAATACATACACATACTCTTTACAGATACACAGGTCGAAGGTTGTGCAGGCCACTGATGATTCAACAAGAGCCAAAGGTTGTACCGCTCATGACGACTCTACACGAGCTGATGATTGCGCCGGCTAGTGACCATTCTATCCTGGATTCCTCGAGTCGAGAAGACGCACCACACTAGATATGGGGTGCAGACTAGGGGGGCGTTGCTGATTAATGGTGAGCTGCATCCCAATAGGAAGTATCCCGTGTCGGGCACAGGTACAGAGCATCGAAGACTGCAACATACCAATTATGAGAACACTTGTAATACTAACCTCGAGCCAACCGCGAGTAATCGGTTACATATTACTAACATAGTTGTAAGCAAACATTGTCAAAATATTGAACTCTCGGCTCCGTTAGGCTGACACCGTATGAGCCTTAATAAAAATATATATTTTGGATAAGTTCAAAATTCGAAATTTCAGCAAGCATAATATTTTTCGGAAAGAGACTTGCTAATTGGCTTTAATTTGATATGTCGATCATCTGAATCGGTGCAGTACTTCAAAAGTTATAAGTTTTTTAAAAAAGGATTTTTTGGAAAAAAATGATCTCTCGGACCACCCTAAAATGGAAATGGTCACCCATTTAATTTGATATGTAAATCATCCAAAGCGACACAGTAGTTCAAAAGTTATGAATTTTAAAAAAGTCATTTTTGGAAATAATGGAAAAATTGATCTTTTGGGCAACCCTAAAATGGGAATGATCACCCCAATGATAAAAAATACGGATCTAATGTTTTGCGGTAACGAACAAAACTACCACTTTTCACGAAAATCAGAGAACCACTGCAGGGAAACTTCGATATAACGTACCCTCGTTATAACGTACATTTTACCTCGATATAACTTACACATTTCCAAAGTGTAAAGGAATTTTTTTTTCAATATTTTTTTCCTTATAGAACAATGAATGTGATGCTAAAACAAGTTTTGTACCTCCAATCAATCCCGAAACACAGCTGGTTTTGTGATTCCGGATTCTAAATGAATCAAGCTTTAATCAACAGTACGAAGGGAAACATCATGAGAAAGGCTTGCTTCGTCTTCTGACTGAAGTTTTTCATTAACTTTACTAAAACAGCAACACAATAATGTATTATAGACTACGTTTGTGAGTACTTCATTATGCTTCGATACAACGTACAATCCGATACAACGTATAATTTTGAAAGTGAAATGTACGTTATATCGAAGGTTACCTGTATATCGGTTTGACATGGAATGGCTGTATATTTCCATTTCCATCGCACTTCTAGGTGGATTGATACTATTTTCGTAACTCAAATTATCATTGAAGACACTTACATGTTGTTAAATTATCGTTAAAATTATTGAGAAATTGATTTCTAAACACAATTCTTAATAGAAACAATATTCACTACTTTGACCCATTGTCACCCCCTCTAAGGGGTGAGATTGGGTCAACCTTCCTTTAATCGTAGTTCAGTGAAAAATTAATATTATTCAACAATTTATTGAACACTTACGAGTGTTCATCATTAGAGACATTTCTATGTAATCAGAATTATGTTTTACTCTAATTTACGATAGTTATTTAACAAAAAAGTTGGAAAACTACCTTTTTTGACCCATTTTCACCCCCATCGACGGTACCATTAAAGAAAAAGCCCGAAAATTATAAATCCTCCATGAATCTTCAAATATATAGTTATACCGGTCGGACTCGATTATCCGGAATTTTAGACTCAACTATCCGGAGTATCTTATTTTTTCGTTTCGGAAATTTTAAATAATTTATATAAAAATTTCATATTGAATAGCCAATATGGGTATCAAATGATAGGGCTCGACTAGTAGAACATAGTTATTTATGAAAAATGCAAATCCAAAATGGCAAACCACAAGATGGCGCCACATGTATATTTTTTTCACAACCCTATCAATACGGATATCAAATGAAGGACTTGACTAGTTGAACACAGTTATTTATGAAAAATGCAAATCCAAGATGGCGACCACTACAAAATGGCGGATTACATATTTGCTCAGAACCCCATCAATATGTACATCAAATGAAAGGAGTTGACTAGCAGAACACAGTTGTTTATGAAAAATGGAAATCTAAAATGGCCGCCACCACAAGATGGAGCCACTTTTTTTTTTCACCCATCAATATGGGTATCAAATGAAAGGGCTCGACTAGTCGAACACAGTTAGTTATGAAAAATTCAAATCCAAAATGGCCGCAGTTCCCAGATAAACAATAACTTTTTAATGGTTTTATTCAGCTAGCCCTGTTTGTATGTATGCTTGAGTGTTTGTAGGGTTGTCCCACATTAATTGAAATTTGACCCCGTTCCTGATCACTGATTGCTCTGAAATTTGGAACATACCTTTAATTCTACTGTCATTATAAAACTGCGTATTCCATGATCTTGAAAGATTCAATTAGGCCGCCGCTGGTCTTATTGTAGAGAAGTTTACTAATGATACAGATAATTTACTAAAACTAGAAAATAAAATAAGTAAAAAAAAACTTTTTAAGTTAAACGGTTTAATGTAATAAAAGCTAGAAAATAATTAGACAAGTAGCAGTTAGCAGTTGTCACATCCGTTCTTTTATGAATCTAGGGCAATGATGAGACTAAAATAAAATCGTGGGGTATATGATGAAACAGCTAACGTTTATTTCTTACCTAATTTTCTTCGGAATATTTTTATGATGTACTGCATTCTATTAGTCAAATCATTTCATTTGAGGGGCTTGGAATGCAAGGGGTGTAAGTGACATGCTCGATTTCTCTTCATCAACTTTTTCTTTAGTTAATAACTCAACTGCAAGAACGTTCCAATTGAAGTTTGCTATAGTACCCGATAGATGAGGTTCTGACCTATCTTCCACATTGTCAAATACAGCTGGGAATGTATTTGCAGCTAAGTTATGACCAAAAGAGAGAGTCGATGTAGAGAAATCGATCAAATCACTTACACCCCTTTCATTTTAAGTCCCTCATTTGATACTAATATTGAGGGGATTGCAAAAAATAAATAGTCGACCATTTAGTGGCGGCGACCTTTTGAATTTATATTGTTTATTATTGTTTATTTTGTGTTCTCCTAGTCAAACCATTCAGCCATGTCAAACTGAATGAAACTATTTAAAAAGTGATGAGTTATTCGGGGACCATCTTGGATTTGGATTTTTCATGATCTGCTATGTTCTACTAGTCGACCACTTTCAATTGATACCCATATTGATGAGGTTTTGACAGAAAAATATATATGGCGCCATTTTGTGGTGGCGTCCATTTTGAATTTACATTTTTAATAAATAACTGTGTTCTACTAGTCAATCCCTTTCATTTGATGTACATATTGATGGGGTGCTGAGAAAATATATAATCCACCATTTTGTAGCGGCCGACATCTTGGATTTACATTTTTCATAAATAACAGTGTTCTACTGGTCAAGTCTTTTCATCCGATACCCAAATTGGTGGGATTTTGAGAAAAAATGTACATAATCCGCCATTTTGTACCAGCCGCTATCTTGTATTTTCAAGATCATAGAATACGCAGTTTTATAATGACACCAGAGATAAAGATGTGTTTCAAATTTCAGATCAAATGATCAACAGGAAAAGGGTTAAATTTCTATGAATATGGTACAGCGCTATAGACAAAGTTACAAAGTTACAAAGTTTGAAAGTCACAAACATACAAACGGGTCCATGCTTGCTAAAACCGTTTAATAAATAAGCGCAAATCATAATTACATTACGTTTACCGAGAGAATTTTTTTTATGATTCGATTATTCGGAGTGAAAAAAAAATCAATACTCCGGATAATTGAGTCCGACCTGTATTATAAACATTCACAAGTTCATGAAATGTATAACTAAATATATAAATTCAAAATATTTTAGACATTTACACTTTTACTTCTAGGCTTTACCACTACTAGGCGAATAGAATGTTTTTAATACTATAAAAAGAGTTAACAGTGTTTGCATCGTGCCTGTCACCATCTTTATTTTTTTTGTGACTGCATAAAAAAAGAAGCACGTGGCGAAAGCAACTACCAACGTCGAAAAATTATAATGTTTTACAACCCAGCAAGCAGCAATATCTCGCTCCTCGGCAAAATCACCTTTGCCGTCGGTTGACGAACGAAAAGATCTAAATTTATCAAAACTGAATCAATGACGTATGTGCAGTCAATACCGGCTGCTGTTGTTTGGATGCAAACCAAACTACACAACACACAAACATATCACACACACACACACACACATGTCATCGTCCGTTTCGTTAATCATTTTTGGCCACCGCCACCGTATGACCGAAACGATGGATTACACCCAGTTTCTTTTGTGCCCAATCATTTCCGTCAGTTTACACTCCGAAAACGCTTCCATTAATTTCCACCCAAATAGCGGTGGGTACTCTCTACCTGTGCGTTGATGAACGCCATCAGCGATGTGTTGTTTGGGAAGGAACTTCCTTCCTTCCCTGTGGTGGTGGTGGGTGATTTATCTTCATCTTCTGCACCACTTTAACTACTGCGGCGACCCGAGGTGTGCACAATCATTTCGGGTGGGTTAAAAATAGTTCGTTTAGTGTCCCACGAAAGAATGGCGCCGTGCTGATTTGGACCGCAATACCTTTTGCAATGCATTGTTGTTTGTTTTCGTGGAAAAACTCTCGCATTATTGTATTCCGTGGCGTTTTCCCCAATATTAGAATAATAAAAATAACGGTTATTCCTGATAACAATGGGTCTCACTATGGTACCTTGTTCATTTGGTGAGTATGTGTATATATCCGTTCACTACGTTGACACGTGTCTGCTCAACCGACACCATTTTACTACAGGGAAGACGCTGCGTCATCATCGTAAACATCGTGAACACCGGTGACCTGATTACGGTATATTACGGAGGATGATTTGACTGTTCTTGAATGCCTACCGGTAGGTTATCTAATTCTTTCAGAGAGAGTGAATAAAAATATTCCATGTTTTGATACCAAGCGTTGTGAAAATAGTGAGATCGATTTTCCTATAAATCATCCATCAATTAGTTTGGAAGCAATTCGACAGTTGAGAGATACTGAACGAATATAAAAAAGTATAAGGGTCTGGGCTTAGGGGTACGAACGGAAACTTGACGTAGGTATTTGCTCAAAAAAATTGTTTTTGAATGTAGTTTTTGACGTAGAACTACGTCTTTCAGGAAGGGTGCCAAATCAGAAAACAGGTCACGTTTTCATGAAATAAAGTTAACGTTAATAACCATTTTCACTGTGAACGAATTCGCATGATTTGCAAAACAATCCAATCGGAAATTCTCTAAGATTTACTTGATACGCTATACATTACAATTCGCTGGTCTCTAAACAGTTTAAATTCATGAAAACTGGAAGAACTTCCTTTTTTCCCATAATTTTGTTCTGCCGATGTGTGTGCTAAACCTACCCGTATTTTGAATGATTATAAATCGAACATTTTTTAACAGATTGGAAAGATGTTTGCATCAATTGATAGGAAATATTCCCACGCGTCTATCACAATCGATAAAAAGTGATTTTTCATGAGA
This sequence comes from Toxorhynchites rutilus septentrionalis, assembly GCF_029784135.1. NCBI lineage: Eukaryota > Metazoa > Arthropoda > Insecta > Diptera > Culicidae > Toxorhynchites > Toxorhynchites rutilus. Next base: position 319,813,935 of record NC_073745.1, on the reverse strand, counting down.
TCAACAATTGAATAACTGTAAAATGTCAAGCGTTGTCTAAACGCCCTAACTGCCATGTTTTGGTTGGCCCGAATTACGGTTCCCCAACACAGACTTCTAAACCGATGTACCTGTAGGAATCCGCTTTGCAAATATTCATGCAAGTCGGGGGTATTTTTGTTCACACCCAGCTGTGTTTACCCATCACGGACTTCAAAATCAATGTGCATTGGGAATCCGCTTTGTCAAAACATGCAAGTCGGGGGTATTTTTTGGTGTTGAGTACTTTTGCACTCGCTTGTCGTTGTGCAGACCGGAGTGTGTTTCCCTAAAACATACTTTTAAACTATTTGAGATGATTAGGAAAATTCGAAAAAATTTACTATGCATATCTTGATATAAGAATAAGGATATCTATATATATAAAAATGGAGTGATGTCTGTCTGTCTGTCTGATTCTTATAGACTCGGAAACTACTGAACCGATCGACATGAAAATTGGTATGTAGGGGTTTTTGGGGCCGGGGAAGGTTTTCGTGATATTTTGAGACCCCTCCTCCCTCTCTAAGGGGCGGCTGCCATACAAATGAAACACAAATTTCTGCATTACTCGGAAATTAACCAAGCAAACGAAACCAAAGTTGGCATGTGAAAGTTTTAGGGTGCAATAAATGTTTCTATGATGGTTAGACAGTCCTTCCCCCACTCAAAGGGGGGGCTGCCATACAAATGAAACACAAATTTCTGCATTACTCGAGAATTAATCAAGCAAATGAAACCAAATTTGGCATGTGGAGGTTTTAGGATGCAATAAATGTTTCTATGATGGTTAGACAGTCCTTCCCCCACTCAAAGGGGGGGCTGCCATTCAAATGAAACACAAATTTCTGCATTACTCGAGAATTAATCAAGTAAATGGGCGGGACGAAGTTTGCCGGGTTAGCTAGTTTTAAATAAAAAGGGAAAATTCGAAAATAAGAGGTGCGCATATGTATGTTTCGCTGTGAAAATCATCTTTTAGAATTTTCCAGATCTGAATGATCACAGACAAACTCTCTTGAAATATATTCGTTATTTTTACCAACCAGCATATTATCTAAACATAAATTATACGGCAGAAGAACGTTTGCCGGGTCAGCTAGTTCATTATAATTATCCCCAATATCATATCTTTTGACGTAGGACTACGTCTTTGATTTCTATATACGGAGGCCACTCTACGAAAAATGTAACGTTTATTAAGAGTTTTCAAATGCATATTACGCAAAATTATTCTTACGATATATATTATAATAAATATATACCATTATTTTCGTTTGAGACATCAACAGTGGGAATAATAAAACAAGTGAGCAATTTAAAATAATTCGTTCTATCTAACAAATTAGAAAGATGTTAAAGTAATCAGATGCGAGATTTCATGCATAACTCAAACTTCATGCATGATTTCATTATAGCAACGAGGAAAGTATCACCCACACAGTGAACGTTCATTTATTGAGAGGAGGCAGCGATTATCATACGAAGACTTATTGAGATCGGCATTACATCGCATCACAACAATGAAACGAAATGAAATATCAATATTCTTCATGACTCATATTCATAATTCTCAATGACTCAATTCCTTCTATGATAGATTGAGCCGTAGAACCAATACGACTTGATTGTGATAGTTTGCAAACGAACATTATTTCACCGAAAAAGCTACTGCTCCTAATGCCTTAGAATAAGACTAATAATAATAATAACACAATAGAAAGAAATTACAGTACCATATATATATTTTTTTATCTGTATTTTAGTGACTTTCAACTCATTTGGCTGGTTCGTCACTTTGCTTCCATTTTTGGAAGAATGTCGGGAGTGAGAATTGAACTCGTGACCTTTAGCGTGAGAGGTATGGATGTTACCACTACGCCAGATCGCCAGTACCATAGATATCCATTGAAAATAAAGAAACTTCATGATTTCATGTGTATTTTACCTCAAAATATCACGAAAGTGTAAGGGTTTTCAACTAGTTTTTTTGTTTCTTCCCCATAAACTTCATATTCAATGTAATCAATGACGATATCAGTTTCTATCATTCCACCCTGTTATGTGTCACATTGATATTCATTAATCATTTTCAGTTAGACAGTTGAACTTCCTGCCAGAAACTTGTTTTCCTTTTTTTTTTGTTCGTTACAAATCGTTTGACGGTTATAAGTACATATAACAAACGGCCCTTTTCATAATCACATAATCATCACATAACATAATCCAAACATAAACCACTTTTCAGGGCTACTATTTGGAGTTTCAAAAAAGTTAAACTAACAGATTTCTGAAAAATGACAAGAATTACATTTAAAATAACCAAGTGTTCTGAACAATCACAGTCCTACGTCAAACTTCCGTCCGTGCCCCTAGGCTCAGACGCTTCTACTTTTTATTTTTTAGATTCTTTATGTTTTGATTGAATAAAATCAGATATTTTGTGTTTATGTTTCTTCTTTTTCGTCTTGTTGGTATTTCCTCGTCACTGCTACTTCAATGTTTTCCACACTTCTAAATAATTCCTGCCAATTAATATAGTTAAGCTTACACCTAATTGATCGGTAATTTGCTTTTGGTGCAATCAGAGGCTTCTTCGAATTCATAATCAAATAGTTTTTGGGTGTTACCTATAAATATAGAATATTCGATAACTGTGTGGAAAGCTTCATTTTTTCAGAGTGAAGTTAATGATTCAGTCACACAAAAATCTTCGGTCAAATTTGTCAAAATCCAAGGAGCAATTCTGTCGATTATAAACATTGTTTATTTGATTCAATCCAAGACCGGCTATTTTATCAAAAATAAATTGCAGAGCCTTATAATCACTAACGACTGGAAACAAGACAAATTCATTGTTAAAATCAATGAAGAGTCCGCATTTCGTTGATTGAAATCTCCGTATATATGGATTGTTGATTCTGGTGCAAAGGAATATAAATGAGCATCATTACTCATTTTGAATTAATATTTATGAAAATGTGGTTAGAGGAAACGAATCGTACAAGAGACTGCACTCGATGGATTTTTATGTGATGGATTCGACGCGGTAAGTCAAGACAACGTCATTCTACGATGTCATGAGTTGTGCCAACAATCCATGGTCGACAAATACGCAAAGGTAGTCACAATCAACAAAAACGGTGTGAGGAAGAACTTGCGCTACCATAAGCAACACCAAAACAGTCTTTGCTATTGCCAGACCAAAACGCTTACATTGTCATGACATTACAGCACATGTGCTCAAACAAGAATGAAGTCTTCAATGAGCTTCAGCGCAGCATTATACGTATTCGGTCCCACGCGTTGCTGGATATATTCGGTTGGACAATCTGAGAAAATCGATAGAGTAATTTCTTTGAAAATTCCAAATCCTTCCACTGGTCAACTAATCATCCGTATTCTGAAATCCGATCGAGTCATAATTACCCGAACGGATCGCAATATTGAATTCTGTGATCCGTTCGACTTAAGTCCAATCGAGATGTGCAAATGTGGCAATCTTGCCAAGCAATTCGACTTTGACGCCATTGAACTTCGTGTCAGGTCTATGTCTTTTATGTATTCAAACAACATTGAGTAATAATTTTCATTCAAATTTTCAAACATTGCTTTCGAGTCAGTTAATTTGAGGAAGTAGAGTAAATTGCTCAACAAATACGGATCAATTATTTTGACATTTAGTTTGCGTCAAGACAAGCACGATTTAAGTCGAACGGGTTTCAGAATGCAAAAGTCGATTTCGAGAGAATCTTAATTCTTTTTGGCTTTCTCTGGTATACGCGTATCCTTGAACTTGAGTCATGATACAGTCAAGGCTCGGTATCAAAATTTGTAATCGAATCGGAGAGGAAAATTGAGCCGTTTGGCGTTGACAGATAATTGCTATATTCGAAGTGAACTTGAAGAAACAAACTTGCTGAGTAACCATGTATATAAATCATCTCTGTATACCTCAGATAAACCAATCCACTAATCCATTTTCCGTCTCTTCTCTTCGCAGGTAACCCCACTAACGCTAGATTTGACTCCGACGATAACGAGTGTCGCGCTGATGCAAACTAATGGATAGGCTAATAAACAGTAAAACAATCAGAACCTCATCATTTTCCTCGTCAGTCGTCACGTGCCCACCCACTATTTTCCCAGGCGAAAGGGAAAACGTATATTCATCACCCGTTAATGCGAAGCTCCCTCCAGCCGGTAGCGTATTTGTATGCGTGCGTGCCTGAGTGGTTCTTTTATCAAAAATCAAAAATCCCGACTCAACTCGACTCGACTCGACTCTCGTCGGATGCAAAGATGCGAATAAATCCATCAGCCAGACGCGAGAACTCGCTCTCTTCATTAGCGGGAGTGTATAAGGCGGTAAAAAGTAATAAAACTTGAATGATTTGTGTACGCGAGAAGTTTTCATTCTCTCTGGGTGGGGTGTGCGGTGGGGGTGACGAGGGGGCGTTTGGGTGGGGGAAATGTGTGTACGCGAACACAGACGCAGCACCACCATCTTGCACACGTCGGCTTACATCACCGTTGACGTTTTGAATTTAGATGTGCGGAAACATCAGCAGTTTAATGCAAGTAATTTACATGTGTTTAGGAAAGTTCGACACGGTTCGGATGAGGGGTTGTAATGAAAACAAACGCAGAAGTCTTACACGTTCGAGGTATGTCAATTATGAATGCTAATTTCCGGCACAAGTAACTCGAAATTAATCGTTACAGATGTTATGGCTTTATTAATTGCTAAAAGTTGATGCAATTTGCGGTTGCAATCAACAAGTGTTGTCGGAGGGAATATTTGTCGATCGCAAACTAATTCCCAGACACGTTTCTTCTCGAAGACGGTTAATTTTTCACCTCCCACGCTGAGAGAAAGAGAGAGAGAGACAGTGCGTTTTCCAACTTTTCAATATTCAGACAAATTATGACAAGTCGGTATTCGAGCTGTCTAATGACTTCGGACTATTGTGTGTTACAAATTTAGTTACGCCCGTCTTGATCCCCCGTCAACGGTAGAACTAGTGCCGAAGATTACCACATGTGTCTTATTTTTATTGCTATGGATTACTGTTCGGATAATATTTACGCTCGGAAAATGCGTGTGTTTCAGACGTTTGAAACCGGGAAGCGTATAGAGGAGCGAGTGTGTACGAATGGATCATGGATACGGGGACCGTCTCTGGGATACAGAAACATATGCACAGCGGAACACACGGTGGGATTTAGGTGGTTTGATTTGGACAAAGTAGACACATATAGTTTACAACAACTTGATTCACAAATGATACATGAATCGTGTATTAGTTCATTTATATATTCGTGGAATTATTTAAACGAAAACTCGTAGGCCTAATTCAGATATATCTGTCAATCGGGGCTCAGAGCGTAACGAATAATTAACCGATCCAAAACAAAAAAAGAAATGCAACTGGTAGAAGAGGTATCACATAGCTCAAAATATTCATTACTTAATATTGGTATTTACTTTTGCACAAATGCGCACTGTAATAGTAAGCTGACTTCTATTCGGCTAATGTGTCCACGAAGTGTTGTAATACATGCTAAATCCGTTCTCCAAAAGGAGGATTATTTTACCTCGATAACAGACACACAAATTTCTTCATTCGCATGAACCATTTCTGTACTTGATAGATAGACATTTCCAACTCGAGCACATGGTTACCATATCTACAGAATACTCTGTATTGCTACAGATTTTTCAGATTTTTTAGAACCCAGAATCTGTAGATACAGATTAGAGATTTTTTGGATTTCATACAGAGATTATATTTTTTTCAAAATACCGTTCCAATATTAGTTAAGGCCTAAGGTCACTAGTATTTTGCCCCCACCTTTCCTATTTCATTGACATAATATTTCAATTTGATCAGTCATCTTTTGTTTTACAATTGATGGTACAAATTGAAAAACTAAAGGTAGACCGCGTCACAAAAAAATGTCCAACTTTAAGCGTATTTTACTCAATTGATGGTTGATTGATACGAGATTTTTGCTCAAAGCAATTTGGACAATCCCTAACGATCTCTTGCAATATAATTATAAAATTTACAATTGTTCATATTTAACCCTTCCACGTACAACATCGAAACTCTCTCGTGGTGCGCTTGCATATAACAAGGCGCTAAGACACTCAGTAGGGAAGTGAAGTTACTCGATTAGTGACCCATGGAAGTGTTTTCATTTGGTCCGCACTTTCGAAAATTAAATCGTACGCGACATGGGTTAAAATAGCATTGGAAATAGAAGTTTTAATTTTCCATATTTGCGTAGATCGCAAGGTGTTTCCCTAACGCAGACTTGAAAATCGATCTAGTCCGTGCTATTGATTGATTCTTTGTTTTTAAGAGGCTTTAAACTTTGCAGTTCATTCGCCTCTAAGTCCGTGTTAGGAAAACACATCGCGGTCCACACAATTATATTTATCTTTGACACAGACCAAAGCGAGTAATTTAGATTAACTCTATTCAGGAAGCTCAATCCATTAAAATGCTGAACTCGTTCGCAACAAGATGGCTCTTACTGGAATCCGTCGTTAAACGTTGCATTGAATTGATACTGTTCTACAATTTACCTTAAAGTACAACTAAAATCAAACAGTGAAACCAACTTTATATCATTTGAACGACTCGATTATCAAAGCTATATTATAGTTTTTGAGCTACGTTTTGTCATTGATTGATAAGTTGAACAAAACAAAAACTGAAGCACTTGAAGTCACTCAGATTAATTCGGGAACCAGAACACTTTATCTTACCCTTGAGTGATATATGTCCAGAAAAATACATCAAATCTAAGGTATCAAGTAGTATCAAGCTTTGGAGATTCTGTACAGCACTTGAAGAAGCCACGAGCCCATTTTGTCGTTATTGAAGTTGCGAAAACATACCTATTTAATTTATCTAGCATGACATATGTCCGTATTCTAAACACGTTGCTTCGTAGCAACTTATTCCCTTGGATAGTCGACAAATACAACCTGAGAAAATCGATAGTGTAATTTTCTCAAAAATTCCAGATGCGTCTATTGATCAACTACTCTTCCGTATTCTGAAATCCGATCGAGTCAAAATTACCAGAATCGATTGCAATATCGCATTCTGTCATCCGTCGACTTCAACGGGTTGTGCAAAAATGGTAGTTGCATAGAAAAATCTATTTCAATAGTCAAAACAAATTCAATCAAGCCTCTCTAATTTTTCATTTGTTTCATCTCTTGTATACTATCATCTAATAAAAATTTCGAGCTGCCTAAAACGGTGGTTAAATCAAATGGCCGAGTCTCAAGATAGCATTCATCGTGACGATTTCGAATATTAGTTTATTTTCGTTGTTTGTTGTACATTAGTTCGATTACCGCGGAGTATGACATTGTAAGAATAAGAAAAACTAGTCATCTGTGTTCCAAAATTCATATTTTCAAACCTGGATCAAATTATCCATTCTGCTAATCTGGGGCAAAACCAAGTCAAAAGAGAGGTTTGATCGTTGATTCTTTAAGTAATGTCAGTATTCTGCAAGCTGTCTGATTTTTGTTACAATCATACTGAAGCGTCCAACCAAAAACCGATCCTGTAAGAAATTTCCTCCTTACGAAACTGTAAATGCTTTCATCACAGACACATTTTATTCTGTTTTCATTCATGTAAAGGATGGCTTCTCTAGTGATTTCAAATGATAACAGTGAGCAAAAAATATGTTTCATCTGTACTTTATGATGCAAATCTGTGATCTGTACCGTTCGGAATCTGTATCAAAAAGAAGGAAAACATCTGTACTTGTGGCAACACTGGATTGAAATAGGAAAAACCTACCTATTTTATTTCATACAATGTTTACTAGTTTTACTTTTTGCTGTATATAGGGTAAATGACGTTGGTTTTTCCAGTCAAAAATCTGATCTTGGTTTATCCACTTTTTCAGGTATCTTTTTCTTGATTTACAGTAGTTTTACAGATTCACATGTTTTAAAGGTTTAATTTTGACGTAGGATTACGTCTTTCGGGAACATATTGGGGTACAAATTGAAAATCGCAAATCGAGCACATCTTGAAAATTGTCCAATTTCAAACGCGTATTGCTCAGTCACTTCATGATGGATTGATGAAATTTTTGCGTCAATCGATTTCTGCACTCCATAACAATCTTTTATATTGAATAAAATAATATATGTCATGAAACTAACTATCGAACAGGTGAAAAATCTCAACCCCTATCCTAACGGAAGTACCCACATCTGATTGGTCGAAATTGACGACACATGCGGCGGTTCCCTAACAGAGACATCTAAAACAAGCTGCCTGGGGGAAATCAGCATTGGAAATACATGAAAGTAGGGGTAGCTTTTGTTGTCACCGAAATGTGTTCCCTAACAGAGACATCTAAACCAAGGTGCCCGGGAGAAATCGGCATTGCACATATATGCAAGTTGCGGGCAATTTTATGTTGCAAGAAAGGTGAGTGACACGATTAATTCTAGCAAATAAAATGTGAATTTGAAACTTTAATGTTGGTTGCTTCGTGAAATTTCATATCAATGACCGATCATGTATTGCGAAAAATTTAGCACAAGTGTAAGTGTAAAATTGTATATGGTGGCATTTGTGTTAAAAATGACTTGATATATGAAACAAATTACTTCAATTCTCCTAAATAGAAACCGAGGTGTGTTCCCGCTCGAGAACTTGTCGTTCGGTTTAAGCTGTAAAGTTGTGTTCATTTTCACCCAAGGAAAGTTCATACAGCGAGAAAAGTTTGAAAAGTAAAGAAATACTCGAAAAAAATTATTTCCCATTTGCTTTACATATAGTATTAGGTGTTGTTAGTCCAATTTAAATTCGCATTGGGTTGAATAAACACTCAGAAAGTAAAAATTATATAAGAAAATTACCTTTCCCATTTCAAATATGTTTTCGCTATATTGATGTAACATGTTTTTACTGATGAGAAAAATTGATAATTGTTTTCGATATTGATAATTATCTTATATTACATTGATTTTGAGTTTTTGAGTTTTATTTTCATTATTTCATCCATATATAACACAGGAGGCATCTCGTCTAGAGTCACAGAGGGCGGTTTTCATCATATATCATTCCACTTCGGCATCTTTTATCTGATACGCACCATCTAACGACTAATTATCATCCTTCTATCATCATCACTCGGTTGTAAACACTGGTGGAGTGAACAAACAATATCCAACAACCAAACAAAACGGCCCTTTTCAGAACCACCAAATCATCATCAAAGAGTTTAACTCTTCAAACATATCCAAAATAAACAGATAAACAGCCTAACGGAATCCTACGTCTATGCGGTCTTGTCTCAGACACAACCCTCCTGTGACTTTATTTTTATCCCAGAGCCAAATTTTAATCGTGTACATGTCACATGTTTTGCCGTATCTATAAATGGCACATAACACGGTTGCCATTTTTTAGGCGTAAGAGAATTCCCTCTGTCTTCCATTGTTCAGTTAGACCAACGGGTAGCGGAGACAGTTGATATAATCATTGTTGTGTTATTAATAGAACAGCAGCCCGATGTTTCTTGCAGAGCAGAGCAGTTGTATGGATGAATCGATCTTATTTCGACCGTGGATCGATCTCCACTGCTAATGATTGTTGCGGGGGCGTAGTTATTCTGTAAAAACACAAAGATAGTCAATGAGGATTCTGAGTTTGGAACTAACGATCGATCGCTTACTTTATAAACCTTTTAAAGGTTTACCCCCAATTTTTAAGATTTTTCAAAATATACCTTCTATTGGTATCAATGCGCTTCTCATTTGAGCTAACTTTGGATCAACCACCAGATGATTACAGTAATCGTTCGCTAACTGGTCCTGGTTTAACTGGTCTGCATTTTAACATTTTAACATTTTAACATTTTAACATTTTAACATTTTAACTAAGAATTTCGTAAACAATCGACGCCATATTTAAATGGAAATTTTGCTGTGAGGAGCATTCAAATGTAATTTGAAATGTTATGGAAATTGACATTATTTTCGCATGACAAAAACATTTATTAAATACAGAAAAATAATTTCCTCAATTTATATTTTATACCTGTTGTCGCACTCAATGCGAAACTTCCATTGTAAACCTTTTGTTTATAAAATTTCATTATCAACGCGAATCAAACAATTCATTGAAGTTCCCCTCGGTACTACTTGACGTTTGACATGCCGGACCAGTTAAATGCGAATGTCGATAACTGGTCTTACCTTTCCGACCAGTTAGCGAATGTTTACTGTATTTGGTACGTATTCAAACCCTTTCTGGATTATAATGCTTACAAATATTGTAAACATCATGCTTGCACACCATTTGAATCAGATTTATATATCTAAATCATGTAATTAATGCATTTCGATGACCTCAATTCTGATCATGGTTTGTCCGATGCACTGATGTTGATTCGTTCACATGATTACCATGGCAGCCGCTTGACGCCGCAAAAATAAATTTTCTTTGTATTGAGTCAATGAGGTAGATATAGAGGTAGAGCAGTAGGCGAAGCGTATCTGTATTGGCAAGCAAAATATCGTGTCGTAATTATTTGCATTCAAAATGGAATGTATATGGAAGAAACAAAACAATGTTTAAAGTACTCACGGTTGCATGATAATTTGAGCCAAATTTCTCATGAAATCATTCAACTGGTTGTTTATTAACAGATAACAACGACAAATATTCACTCGAATCTATCACATTAGCCTCATATTCCGCGGGAGCTCTACAAAAATGTACGTTTTTATTTAATAAATTACTTCCTGAAAATAGCATTTTTACATGGATGCGGTGGGCAATCAAAGATAAACACAACGACTGACGTCACTATTTGCGAAATAGTTATGGCATCGCATGCTATGTCGCTCGACACTTGACCATCTTCATTACCTTTTTTCCAGGATATTGGTATTGAATACTGTTTACTTTCTAAATGGAAAGAGAAGGCAATATTCTCAAGAAAGCTTAAATTATTAATGGATCAATATTATGACAGTAAGAAAAGCAATATCTACTTCAAAATTCGCATTCCTTCATTCAAAAATAGTGATTTCTAAACCAGGACAAACCATGATCATAATTTCTTTTTGGAGAAAATCATTAAAAAGGCATAAAAAATTGAACAACACCCAATGGTATTGTTAGACACTAGCGACTTGGTTTTTTCAACAAACCCAAACTCGTCTTGATTACATGTAATTTTCATGATGAAAAATCGATTTCCATTTACTAGTTGCGTGAAAACATCCTCAATTGGACAAACCAACATCATTTCCCTTATGTCTACTTATTTTATCTTTTAGAGAAGATTAAAAACATGAAAAATAATTTAACACTAACACCAAAAATGACTCATCACTGTCAGAGCAGCACTGGAATAGAAATAGAAAATGACTTTCTTTAATAGTCTGGCCTGGAATTGTAGCGCGACCGATATATAAGAGGAAGAAGCTTTTGACCAGTTTTTGGCTCGGTCACTTGTGAACGTTGTTAATGTTCTAATTAGATCCAGTCAAACAGTTAAATTCCTAAATCTTCCTGTTTTTTAATATATTATCCAGTTTTATCAAGGTTTTTTTTTATGTATGCTTCAGTAGAACTCATTTTAGTTAAAATAAATTCACAATGTATAATTATTACTCCTTCCTCACCCTTCCTACCGTTGACCAATTTGTTTTTTTACATTTATCTTTCGATCGATTCAAGGTGTATTCAACTTGGATCCATCTTTCTTTTCTTGTATATTCAACTCAGTGTTATTTTTCTCCTGCTTGCACTATGATATTAATATAAAACCCAAGTAACATTGCTTCCGTTAATTTCCGTTTCCGTTTATTCAAAGGGTTTTCAGTTCTTAATAGCATCGATTTTAGGTTGGCGAAAAAGTAATCCATTATTTTTGGGTGAAATTAAAAACTATTTGTTATATGCTTCGGATTGTCCGATTTGAATCAAATATATACCGTTTTGTTGTAAAATTTGTTCCCATTCTAAAGGTGGCTTCATATTGTCTCTATCATAGAGGTCTTTGTTCTTTATGGGCGAAAACCTCTAGCAATGAATTTTTACAATCTTCTTTTGATCCCAATTTCTTATTACTCAGAAAATTTAGCAATGCGAGACAAAGGTGGTAATCGTATGGGGCCAGGTCCGAAATATATGGTGAATGTATTAAAACATCCCAATCAAGCTCCCGGAATTGTGTGGCCTTGCGTTGTCTTGATGGAACACAACATCTCTTCTGTTGGCCAATTCTGGACGTTTCTGGTCAATCGTTAGCTTCAAACGTCACCATAAACGCCATGTACAATTTCAGCGCCATGGCTCGCATTTTCACCTTAACATTGCATGATCGATATTACGAGAGATATGATCACAAAACCACTATATATATATATATGTATATATATATATATATATATATATATATATATATATATATATATATATATATATATATATATATATATATATATATATATATATATATATATATATATATATATATATATATATATATATATATATATATATACATATATATATATATATATATATATATATATATATATATATATATATATATATATGAATAGCCCTTACAATTTCCAACACGTCGTCCATACACTGGAAGATGGGCACTTTCACAGGGAAAAAATTTTTCGAACAACAATTTTTTTTTGTTTTCTTTGGAAAAAATACAACTTATCATAATTTAGTTTAAAGTCAATATAGCGATGTAGTGTATTCGACAATGTTTTAGACCTTTTGTTTCCCAAAATATATATTTTTATCAAGGCTCATATGGCGTTAGCCTAACGGGGCCGGGAGTCCAATACTTTGACAATTTTTCTTATTATCTATGTTAGTAATATGTAACCGATAACTCGCGGTTGGCTCGAGGTTAGTATTACAAGTGTTTTCGTAATTGGGATGTTGTTGTCTCCAATGCTCGGTACGTGTGCCCGACACGGGATACTTCCTATTGGGATGCAGCTGACCATTAATCAGCAACGCCCCCCTAGTCTGTACCCCATATCTAGCGTGGTGCGTCTTCTCGAGGAATCCAGGATAGAATGGTCACTAGCCGGCGCAATCATCAGCTCGTGTAGAGTCGTCATGAGCGGTACAACCTTTGGCTCTTGTTGAATCATCAGTGGACTGCACAACCTTTGGCCCGTGTATCTGTAAAGAGTGTGTGTATGTATTGCCGCGACTAAGTAAAAGTTTATCGATCGGATAGGAGGGATATGAAACGGGGACACAACGAAGGAAACATCATTAAACGTTGACATCGGCGTTTCTGAGGAACAGGTATAGATGAAGCAGAAGATCAGGATCACGGCTACCTAAGATATCCCGGATGGGGATATCCGATTGTCTGTCTGCGAGCAGCATGGAACCGGATACACGACAAAACAACATGCTCGATGTCGTGGTAGCCATCGCCACAATCACAAAGATTGTTTGCTGCGAGCCCAATGCGATAGAGATGCGCGTTTAGGTTGTAGTGATTGGACATAAGCCGAGATATAACGCGAATGAAATCACGACCTACATTCAATCCCTTGAACCATGCACTCGTCGAGACCTTAGGGATAATCGTGTGTAACCAACGACCGAACTCATCACCACTCCACATGCGCTGCCAACTTACGAGTGTGTGCTGACGAGGAATGTGAAAAAATTTGTTATAAGCAATTTGCCTTTCAAAAAGTGTGCCTTCTGAAGCACCCACCTTAGCTAGCGAGTCCGCTTTCTCATTCCCCGGAATCGAGCAATGAGAGGGAACCCATGCTAAGGAAATCTTGAATAATTTTTCGACCAAAACACTCAATAGTTGTCTTATTCTTGTTAGGAAATAAGATGAGCGTTTATCAACCTTCATTGAGCGGATTGCCTCTATTGAGCTGAGACTGTCTGAAAAAATAAAATAGTGGTCGATGGGCAATGTTTCAATGATCCCTAATGCGTAATATATCGCACCCAGTTCAGCGACATACACGGAACAAGGATCTTTGAGTTTGAAAGAGGCACTGGAATTTTCATTGAAGATGCCGAAGCCAGTGGACCCGTTTATGAATGAACCGTCAGTAAAGAACATTTTATCAGATCTAACTTTCCCATATTCTGCCGAAAATATCGGCGGAATAGAATCGGAGCGTAGATGATCTGGGATTCCATGGATTTTTTGTCGCATGGACAGATAAAAAATGACAGAGGAATTGCAAAAGTATGGGAAGCAAACTTGGTTGGAGATGCCTGGTGAAGGGTGCACGTCGTGGGTAAGGTACTCATGGTATAAAGACATAAAACTTGACTGAGGAATCAGTTGGAGTAGATTTTCGAAGTTATCAATCACCAATGGATTCATGATCTTGCAACGGATGAGAAATCTGTAGAATAATTCTGTGAACCGAAGAGTAAGCGGGGGTACTCCTGCCAAAACTTCGAGACTCATCGTATGTGTCGAATGCAAACACCCCATGGCTATACGCATGCAACGATATTGTATTCTCTCCAGCTTGAGAATATGAATCCTGGCAGCTGATCGGAAGCAAAAACTGCCATATTCTAACACTGATAATATCGTTGTTTTGTACAACTGAATGAGGTCTCCTGGATGGGCACCCCACCATGTTCCGGTTATTGTTTGGAGAAAATTGATTCTTTGCTGGCATTTCTGTTTCAAATACGCAATGTGTATTCCCCAGGTACATTTAGAGTCAAAATATACTCCAAGGTATTTGAAAAACATCGAGTGCCTGATCGTTTTGCCGGATAGGTGAAGCTGGAATTGGGCGGGTTCGTGCTTCCTAGAAAAAAGGACCATTTCAGTTTTCTCCATAGAGAATTCGATACCCAGCTTGAGAGCCCACGTGAACAGGTTGTTCAGGGTATCTTGCAAGGAATTTTGCAGAACGGCGGGATTAGTACCCGTGATGGAAATAACTCCATCGTCTGCAAGTTGTCTCAGCGTGCAGTCTCTAGTTAGACAATCATCTATATCATTGACGTAAAAACTGTACAAGAGGGGGCTTAGGCAGGAGCCTTGTGGTAGGCCCATAAAACTGTATCGAGAAGATTTCAAGCTGCCATGATTGAAAAACATGTGCTTTTCTGACAGTAAATTGTACAGGAAATTATTCAGAATTGGTGAAAATCCACGATTATGAAGTTTCTCTGAGAGAATTTCCATGGAAACTGATGTTTCTTTCAATTTAAGTTTTAGACCTTGTTGAAATATAAACTTTTTTCGATGACATTAACTTTCTATTTTTTATAGTTTTTTGGAATATAAGTCATTTTTGTATGAAAAAAATAATGTTTTGCTCGTAACAATTTTGTGTGTAAATTCTCACGTTTGACATGTTCTTGACATGTTTCTAAATAGAGAAAAGTTGGCAGAGCACGTAAATTGCGATAATATATACTTAAAAAAAAGTTACGAATTAGACATTAATAGCATTTTTTCAAAGAAAAAAAAACAAAAGTTGTTGTTCGAAAAACTTTTTCCCTGTAAAAGTTCCCATCATCCGATGTACGGAGGGCTTGTTGGAAATTTCAAGGGCTATTTATATATATATATATATATATATATATTTATATATTTATATATAAATATATATATATATATATATATATATATATATATATATATATATATATATATATATATATATATATATATATATATATATATATTTATATATTTATATATAAATATATATATATATATATATATATATATATATATATATATATATATATATATATATATATATTCAAATTTTCAATTTAAAAAAAACGTTTTTGAGAAAAATGAATTTTAATTTTTAAAATAATTTTTTTTCTCTGCTAATTGGTATTTTCTAGTAAACATTTGAATTTCCTACATTTCATCCTTTGACGTGCATTTTGTAGATATCATAGTTTTTGAGTTATGATTTTTTGTAAAAATTTAAGAAAAAAAAATTGGTTTTTCCAAAAAGTAGTCTAATTATTTATCGAATATTTCAAGTATGCAAAGTTGCCTAAATGACCCCTGTCTTCACACCCACAACGTTTCACTGCTATGTGAAATGGTGCTGCCAACGGCCAGTCGAGTTGACATGAAATTCGTCAATTTCTTCTTGTATTATAGAGGTTTTGAACATTGTAGTTTATTCGCCATGTAAAAGCTATTTGAGAATATATGGAATATATGGAGAGTCCTGGGACTGAATCACAATCTTTCTTTTTTTTTTGGGACACAATCTTTCGCTTAGTAAGCGGACATGCGACACATTTGTCTACGAAGTCGCAGCTTTCTTGTATTTTCACTATGCCTAATGCACAAATGACATATATTTTGTACACATATTTCTCGTTTTTTGAATATGAAAGAAGAATCAAATTTTTTATCCATCCCCTCAAAGTCATAAAATACCTTTGGATAAGCACTGATTACCGTGACTCCTATCTACAGATTTTCCAAACCACTTTTCTTTCGCTAATTAAATTTATAAAACACTTCCGTTCGCTATTATCGTATCCAATTTCGTTCGTTTCTATTTCGCTACTCTTTTCTCTTGTGTTTATATTTACAATCGTTGTTTTGTTGTGTCTAGTGGTTTTGTGTATTGTTAACAAGGCGCCAGTCTTTGGATTCGCACAGTGTGTGCGGCGTGTAAAAATGGTAAGTATGATTTTGGGTTCTTATTTTCTAGGTATCTGGTGAGTGTATCGTGTAGGTGAGTTTTTATATTTACAAATTTCATTTCAATTCATTTCAGGTTTTTCGGTGGATATTGAACAACCTTTTTCATATAAAAAATCCGAATTCTTTCAGGAGGTGATAGTGGATCATATATATAAAATCCTTCTACGCGTATGTTCGAATATCAACAATGACGATGACGCATATGTTCGAATATCAACAATGACAGAGTTATTGTACTTTTTCTCTGTTACGCTACATGGGACAATTCCATTTGAAAGATAAAAAAAAATATACAGGGTACAGTTGTTAAATTTCCTAATTAGTGGATTTAGATAGCATTTAATTTTATCCAAAACTACATAATAAACTTGAATGTTTCTATCGGTCAAATTAAATCTCCCTAACCTTTTTGTTCTTTGACACCCAACTTATATGTTTTTTTCATTTCACTGCAACATCACTTTAAACAATCTTTAACTTAGAAAGTAGTGCCCGACACGGACACGTACATAGCACTGAAGACTGCAACATCCCAATTATGAGAACACTTGTAATACTAATCTCGAGCCAACCGCAAGTTATCGGTTATATATTACTAACATAGTTGTAAGCAAACATTGCCAAAATATTGAACTCCCGGCCCCGTTAGGCTGTCGCCATATGAGCCCTAATAAAAATATATATTTTGGATAAAAAAAAATCCTTAACTTAAATTCTAAACGTTCGTCTAATTTGGCATTACACTACACTAAATATTTCCAATTGTTCCCATTGGTTCGCCCATCGCGCCCACCATCCGAGTCGAGGTACTATTTCGATTGGGTGTGAATTACGAGCGTGTAGACACCAGATATCGACGCTCTGGGACCGCAGCAGC
Source organism: Toxorhynchites rutilus septentrionalis (assembly GCF_029784135.1). Lineage (NCBI taxonomy): Eukaryota > Metazoa > Arthropoda > Insecta > Diptera > Culicidae > Toxorhynchites > Toxorhynchites rutilus. Next base: position 319,796,300 of record NC_073745.1, on the reverse strand, counting down.
TCCCTCGGGCTAATGAAAATGCTATCAAAAAATGTTTCCCCATGTGTAAAGGGGGTACCGGGTACGGTTCCAAATCCAGAACCTCCGTTCAGTTGAATTACGCGTCTTGCGCTGATTGAAACGTTGTACCGGTCCTGGTTTGCGTTGATTTGTCGAGAAGTAAGTTACGTTTCCCGCCTGATCTACATCTTCGCCGACCATCCGGAACAGCTGATGAACGGCGGATTTAGCCAGGTTTTAGGGGAAAGCCTGTAGTTTTTGAGTGTTGCGGAAACAGCTTCAGTGTCTTCGTTTGCCAGGGCTCGACATTTGCGAATATTTTGCGCGACCATAAACGGTCTGCCGGACAAACGCCAGCTTTGCTCGGATCGCACTTTTCGATTATTGACTTATGACGCTGTGGCGTCAGTATTGTTCGGCAGTTCACAACGGTTGGAGAGTGAGAGATTGCATTCGGTAAACAGCCGTATTTGCATCTTTTATTCAGAAATCGGTTCTTATCTTTAGGCGAGGCGAATCGAGTGATGTTCTGGCAGACGACGAGATGATGCCAACATTGGCGCAGGAAGTGTGACGTCGATTGTTTAAAGAATATGTTTCAGTGTCCAAAGAGTGTGTAACAACCTTGAAGTGCTGAAATACGTTATTATTTTATTACCGCGATCGAAGAGAATGGTTTTTCTTTGCGCGCAAGTATTGGTGGAGCTGTTCAAGTGCGAATAGCAAAACAGACATTGTTTACAACAGAAACAGCAACAACCACGACATCTCGGGAAATAATATCCTCACGTTTTTCCCACCCGGATTGGGTATGCGAATGATCTAAGCTGTTTTCGAGCTGATGATTTATCAGAATCCACCGTCGAGTTTATTAATAGAGCCTGGATTGTAGCCGTTTCCCTTTGTTCTTAGACCTAAAGCAAAGTGATTAAAATTCTAACCGTGATTGTGTGTTGTGAATAAAATCAATTTCTAATTTTTGGAAAACCGGTAACAATAACAAACTGCGCCCAAACTAAAATTGATTGCAGTTTATTATTTCCCGCAATAAATCATCGGTCCTAATTTGTGTGGAAACCAGACGGCACACCTACCTAAGCGTAGCAGCTTCGTGTATCCATTCTCGTCTCCTCGGTCCAGGTTCTAAAATGCTACGAAGTGACTTTGCGAAAAACACCAATAGAAGAATGGGAAAAACAACACGCCGAGAGTAATGTATTTTATGGGGCTATTTAAAAACTCTTTCCTCCCATTAAACTCGCCTAATTCGAAACGACGGTTTTTTTTTTGACTATGAGGGAGAAAAGCCGAAATGGCGCTTCTCACGGCAGTTCTAGCAGCGGCCAGGGTTCGTGAATTATAAATAAATTTACCGACTCCAGGCGGTGGCGGAGAAAAGTGAGAGAGAGAGAGAGAGAGAGAGAGCAGCAAAGTGAAAATGAATCTCGGCGCGGAGTTTGTATGGCAGGCAGAAGTGGGTGGTGTGGGTATGGACAAAAGGGTGTCAAGTTTGAGATGTGTTGGCGAAGAATTGGTGCGGAGAAAAAAAATTCGGGCCGCAAGATTTGATCGCAGAATTATTTACGAGCAGAGCGGAAAATCACGACAGAAGAAAATCAATCAATTTTCACCTTGTGTGCCGGGCAACTGCTTTGCGATTCATTATTTAGCTTTTCGGTTCTGGTTTTTGGGGGAAGCAAATGAAGGGTACTGCCGCCACCACCACCACCACCGGGCTTCTCTGGGGAGTCATTTCGAATTTATTAGATTGGGTTTCGATGCAGAGGGTAGGTTTGACCTTTTCAAGCGAAAATTTTCTGCCTAAAAATGGCATTTAAAGATCAAAGCGAGCGGATAAATGGATCAATTCTAGCAGAATTGTGTTCCTTTGGCTGTTGATTAAATATTCTACAGGAGAGTATTCGGAAATTTCCCGAAAAGTTATTTGAAAACGTAGTTTTGTTTGATGCTTATGAATATCCTAAAAGCATTCGCTCATTAGAAGAGTTGGCTTCCCTAGACCATTCATGTATGCTAACACATCGAAGAAATAACTGAGGACAACCCGTTTCATTTTGAATGAATGCTCTGAGCGTTTCAACACAATCTTTAGCCTCAACCTAATCGAAATGAATACTTTTCTTTTAACGAACCTTTTAACGATCAACCTATTAAAAAAACAAATTGGTGTAAGCATTGACGTAAAGAATGGATACTCTAGATTAATTAGAGTCGACGAATGATTTCAACGCCTGGTCCATGGAAAGCTCTAAACGCGGTTGTGATTTTTGTAAAGCCTGTAGAATAGTGTCAAATAAGCGCCTGGAGCAACACAGTTTCTCGTTGTGAGATCAAGATGTTTTTGCTTCGAATTATTTATGTGTAATGGACAAAAAATCGAGAAAAAATACTGTTGGAGGGTTGTGTCCGGGACACGGCTGCATAGCTGACGTGAGATTACGTTACGATATTTGTTGCATGCTATTTCCAAGTATCTTTAAAAATGATACGCCGCGGTCGTATTCGATCACTAATCGAACGGCCTCGCTTTTATTTTTCTTGTGCAGGGAAATTGAATGTTTGCTCTGAGCGACGCGAATAGTTGACAGAACAGCAAAAGCCAATTTGAAAATTTTCATATTAACACTTAACTTCAATATACGGTACCAGTGTTGCCACACGTACGGATTTATCTGGAAAGGTACAGATTTTTTCGTTATTTTTGGTACAGATTCTGTACGTTACAGGGTGCAGGTTTTCGTCAAAAAGTACAGATCGGTACAGATCCGCGGGTGGAATTTCTTACATTTGAGCAAAGCTACATTGAAATACACGATGACTTTTACGCCGCAGTATCGCCTGGTACGGCAGCTCGGAACATTTAATAATTGATAGTAGGGTAAATGATCTTGGTTTGTTTGGGTTTGATGATTTGGGGTGTTTTTACGCTACCAGTAGATGCAAATCGATTTTCCTTCATGAAAATCACAGATAATCGATACGAGTTTGGGTTTGTTGAAAAGCCCCAAGTCTCTAGTTGCTAATACTTCCATAAGGTGTTGAAATTATTCAAATTTTAATGTTTTTTAACGATTTTCCTTAAAGTGGAATTATGATCATGGTTTGCCCAAAAAAAGATCATGGTTTGTCCGGTTTTAGAAATCACCATTTTTGAATGAAAACATTCGATTTCACAAGTAGATGTTGCATTTATCATTGCTTGAGTTTGCTGTCTTCATATTGATCCATTCATAATATAGACTTTCTTCAGAATATTGCATTTAAAAGTGTTCTCCTCAACACACTCAACATAGAGAAGCTTTATTTCTACTATGCGCGAAGGACACAATAATCAAACTTCAGCGCGCCAAGCGGTTGCCATAGAAATCATGTGGACAAATTAACATTATTGGATTGGACAACTCATGATCAGAATTGAGTTCATCAAAATGCGTTAATTTAATGGTTTAGCTATGTAAATCCGATACAAATGGTGTGCAAGTATGATGTTTACAATATTTGTAAGTGTTATAATCCAGAAAATGTCTGAATACGTGTGAAATAATCATCTAGTGATCGATTAAAAGTTAGCTCGAATGAGGGGCGCATCGACACAAATAGAAGACGTATTTTATAATCCTTGAAAACATGTGATTCCGTATAAATATACTATAAAACTACTGTAAATCATGAAAAAGATATATGCGTTGAAACATTCGAATACCTTATTTGACACAGGAGCGCTGAATTAAAACATTCAAAAAAGTGGGCGAACCATGATCATATTTTCGACTAGACAAACCTAAATCTTTCACCTTACGCAATCCAGATTCAGAAAAACAATGTATAAGCATCATCAAACACAAGAATGACGAATGAAATGAAAATGTAGTATTTCTAGTAAATAAATGAGTATTTTTTTATGCTAATAAAATGGATTTTTCTCTACAAGGAATATTTTCGATGGTACTGATTTCTGGAAGAAAAAGTACAGGTGAGAAAGAGTACAGATTAAAATGTGGCGATACAGCACACTACTGATTATTTACTTTTTTAGAACCAAACTGACTCCGAAATCTATAAAAACGGCGCAACATGACAATTAAGCGATCGAACCACAAACGTATGGGAAACTATAAACTCTCATTTCAACGTTATTCTCACCAACCAACCATTAAAAAAATATATAATTTATCGTATCGTCCAAATCGATTGGTGCGAAAATCTCACCCTTAAATGACTGAGCATTCGGCGTTCAAAATTGGACGTTTTTCGTGTCGCGACAGATATTAGATTTTTCAATTTTTACATTTATTGCCGTGTGTTTATTGTATATTACGGCTAGGCACAATATTTTTCAACCACTATCACTATCAGTGCTAAACCGAAACGGGAAGGAGAATATTGCAACATGAACTCCGCCCGTGTGCAATTCATTGCATTGGCCGAAATAATTTTTCGTTTTCCATTACATTCTCGTTCCAGCCAGCGAGCAGTTTTGTTCATGTTAAGGGAGGCGCTTTAATTGACTAGACAGCCATTCCATGCCAAACCGATATAGTGGTTCTCAGATTTTCGTGAAAATTGGTAGTTTTGTTTTTTATCGCATAGAATGATTTATTGCACCCTAAAACCTCCACACGGCAAATTTCGTTTCATTTGCTTGATTAATTTTCGAGAAATTTAGAAATTTGTGTTTCATTTGTATGGCAGCCTTCTATAGAGAGGGGGAGGGGTCTCAAACTGTCACGAAAACACATTCCCCGGCCCCAAAAACCCCTACATACCAATTTTCATGTCGATTGGTTCAGTGGCAGCCGAATAACGGTTTTCCCAGGCTTCTCAGTTTAAAAGTACGTTTTAGGGAAACATATTCCGGTCTGCACAATGATAAGCGAGTAAAAAAGTACTCAACACCAAATATTACCCCCGACTTGCATGCTTTGACAAATCGGATTCCCCCAGGCTCATTGATTTTGAAGTCCGTGTTAGGGAAACACAGATCGGTGGGAACAAAAATACCCCCAACTTGCATGTATATTTGCAAAGCGGATTTCCAAAGGTACATCGATTTTAAAGTCTGTGTTGAGGAAACCGTAAATCGGGCCAACCAAAACTTGGCAGTTAATGCGTTTAGATAACGCTTGATATTATGCAGTTATTCAATTGTTCAATTGATGCAAACATCTTTCCGATCTGTTAAGAAATGTTCGAGTTATAAGCATTCGAAATACGGGTGGGGTTAGCACTCAAATCGGCAGAACAAATGTATGGGAAAAAAAGGAAGTTCTTCCAGTTTTCATTAATTTAAACCGTTTGGAGATTAGCGAATTGTAATGTATAGCATATCAAACAAATCTTTCGATTCGATTGGTATGCAAATCATGATAATTCGATCACAGTGAAAATAGTTATTAACGTTAACTTTATTTCATAAAAACGTGAACTGTTTTCTGATTTGACACCCTTCCAAAAAGACGTAGTTCTACGTCAAAAATCCCTGTTAGAATAAATAGTGGGAAGCTGAGACTTTTTTATAGAATATATCATTTTTGTGACAGATATTTTGATTCGTTGATTTATACGAATATACTGATCCGAAAAAAATATATAACTTTCGAACTGAATGACCAATTTTCGATCTCAATTGTTCTATCAATAATCGAACTTCTAGGAAAAATTGTAACCAGTATAGAAAATACCTATTTCAAGACATTTTGTGAAATTGCTTGTTAAGATTTTTGATGTTTCGAGGACGAAAAGATACAAGCATTTTATATCATTTTTGGAATGAAGCTTTTTTAAATAAAACAACAAACAAAATTTCGTCATACGTTTCAAAAGTAACGAATTCTCTAAAATGACTATGCTCGGAAAATAGTCATAAACACCATTTATCAATCAACCGTAATTCTGAACGATAGACCCTAAGCGCGAAATGAAAAAGATGTTCATTTATTTCGAGAAGTGGTCAAAAACCTTAAAATAAAAAATTACAAGGAAATAAATATAGGACTCATTCCAGCGTCACGTGACAACGGTTTGACTCAATAAAAACTGTTTTTTTTCTCGTTAATCACACGGTTTCCAAATGGTAAACGATTTTAAAGTGAAATTGAGATAATTTCCTACAAGAATCATCAGATGGAGAATATTTTACAGTTCAATTCGCTTGTTGCCAGACCATTGCCTGTCTTGTTGCGGTTTCCGACTTTTAAACATTAATGTTGTATTTTCAGTTCCGTTTCTAAACATACAAATAAACTTTGTTCTATGATTTGTCAATGAAAGATGAATGTAGATTCCTGTATACTCAGTTTTTCAAAAAACTCGCAAGAACATGCATTTTGACGGCATGCATTTTGTGACGAGACAACGCGCTCTGTGCGAAGAAACAGTCTCCAAAAGTTCATCCTATAGGGGAAGGTGATCCTAACGCAACCGGTGGTTCTTAACCACCCTCCTTTGTGTCTCAGGAACGATGCTTCCTACTGAATTTTCAATAGTGTCAAATGAAAGGTGTCATGATGCTGACAATTTGATAATATGGTGACATTTTCTGGCTATCTTCATTCTAGCGTTTTAGCGTCATTTTACGTTTTCATTCCTTCAAAAACAGAGAAGAAATATATTTGACCTGTGTGCAAAATGAGTTCTATGTTCTTTTAGATTGTGAAACATTACGAAACAAAGCCATTTCAACTGTTTATAGTATATTCACCAAAATAAGCTATTTAAATTGAGTCTACCTGTTACATGTAATACATGGTATGTCTTTATTTGGGAAAAGTCGTGGTGGTCCCAAACCGACCTCCAGTTTCAATATCGTGATTGTTTAACACGTTCACTCTGGCGCTTGCCATCAATGCGTAATGGTCCAGGAGATGCATTCAAGTGGAAATTAACATTTAGAGCTCGACAGTTATTCTCTAGACGAAAACGGTCTTCGGCAAAGTTGTTGCATATGATAGAGCGCTTATTTTGATGTTGTCAAAATAGGGTGACCAACATTTAAAATGAAATAAAAATTCTAACTTTCTTATATTTGGCCTTTCCTCTGACAATACTCTTTAACAAGTCGCTCGAGGAAAGAACATTCCCTAGCCTATGGAAAACTGCGAAGATGATTCCTATCTACAAATCAGGCAGCTTGCGGCGCGTTGAAAATTACCGTGGAATATCCATCCTTTGTTGCCTAGGGAAGCTACTCGAATCACTGATCCACACAGTGCTACTGTCTGCAGCGAAATCGATGATATCTGAGTTCCAGCATGGATTTGTACCCCATCGTTCCACAACGTCCAATTTATTATGCTACACCAACGTGCTCTTTCGTGAAGTTGAACACAGAAATCAAGTGGACTCTGTTTATATTGATTTCTCGAAGGCTTTCGATACTGTTCCGCATATTCTTACAGTGAGAAAAATGAAGCACATGGGTTTTCCTGATTGGATATCCGATTGGTTGATGTCTTACCTGACCGGTAGGAAAGCTTTTGTTGAGGTGAACTCAGCACGATCCACAACATTCGATATAGCGTCCGGAGTCCCCCAAGGAAGTGTACTAGGGCCATTGATATTTGTAATCTTCATTAATGACTTGTGCCTACGAATATCTTCTGGAAAACTATTGTTTGCCGACGACCTTAAAATTTTCCGAGTCATCAAATCAGCTGCGGACTGCTGCAGCTTGCAGGCCGATATCGATTCTCTAGCGCAGTGGTGCAAAGACAACGGCATGCGTGTGAACACAAGTAAGTGCAAGGTGATCACCTTTAGTCGTTGCTACGAGCCGATAGACTACCGATACAAGATCGACACTCTTTTCTTGGATCGTGTACATTCTATCCGTGACTTGGGTGTTATCATGGACTCAAAGCTACGTTTCCACGATCACATCTCAGCTATCACCTCCAAAGCATTCTCTATCCTGGGATTTATACGTCGGAATGCGTCACAGTTCACCGACGTATATGCACTAAAAGCTTTGTACTGTAGTTTAGTGAGGAGCAACTTAGAGTACGCTGCACCGGTCTGGGCCCCATACCACGTTTCCGAGATTGTACGTATCGAGCGTGTACAGAAATGTTTCATTCGATTTGCATTGCGACATCTCCCGTGGAATGATCCCGTCCATCTTCCCCATTATTCGGAACGTTGTCGTCTAATCGACTTGGAATTGCTCACGGCAAGGCGACTGAAGATGCAACGACTGATTGTATTCGACATCCTCAGTGAAAACATCGAGTGTGCCGATCTTCTTCTGCATATTCCAATAAACGTTCCTCAACGTCAGCTGCGTTTCTCCGCATTAATTGCTGTTCCCGGACATAGAACATGCTATGGCTACAATAATCCATTCAGTTCCTGCCTTCGAGCCTTCAACAATGTCTGCCAAATTTTTGATTTCAACATGACCAAAGATTATTTTAAAGCTAGGATTAAGAATATATCATAAGTATAACCAGTCTGTACGATACTCTCGAAGACGATGAATAAATAAAAATAAAAAAAAAAAAAAATATTTATAGATAGAGGTAAACATAGTTCTATAATATTATAGCCCCAGTTATTTAAGAATGCTTTCTAGAACAAAGTTTTTTTTCTATCTATTAAAACAACCAATGTAGCCCTTTTTTCTAAGTTGCGTTAGGGTCACCATAAAAAAACGGCTTTTTTGCTCTAACTTTTATATTGGAAATTTTACGTGCAAACTGTCTTCAGAAGACTTTTAGAGCTTACTAAGACAAACATTTTGCGAACTTGTCAACATCTCAACTCTACTCAAAGTTATTGATTTTTCTTCCCAAAAAATACGCTCTCTTCATTTTTTTGTCATTCTTTTTGGGGCAAACATAATATATGTTCGTTAACGGCATTTGAAAGAGCAACTTAGATAGAATACAACTTTATGGAAGATCTTGATTCTCTAGACGAAAACTGTCTCCGACAAAGTTGTTACATATGATAGAGCGCTCATTTTCATGTCATCAAAAATAGGGTGACCAAAATTTTCGATGAAATAAAAAAAAATATAACTTTCTTATCTTTATAGATAGAGGCAAATTTAGTTCGACAATGTTGTAGCTTCAATTATTTTAACCAGCTCTGTAGAACAAAACTTTATTCTATCTCTTGAAATATCCGATATAGCGCTTTTTATTCCAAGTTTCATTAGGGTGACCATGAAAGAATGGGTTTTTTTTGCTCTAACTTTTATATTTCAAATCCTACATCAAAAATGTATTGGAACGACTTTTAGAGCCCATTAAGCATATTTTGCGATGCAGAACTTGCCAATATTTTAATCCTACTTAAAGTTATTAACGTATTTTCACTCAAAACCTCATGATTTCAATATTAGTTTACTCAAATACAAAAAATAACATAGTTTTGGAAAACTCATATTATGTAGAGTCAAGTATGCTATTTCAAATTCCGTTAACGAACATTTTTTATGTTTTCCCCAAAAAAAAAATGACGAGCGAATGAAGAGAGCATATTTTTTTGGGATAATAACTTCAATAACTTCGAGTAGAGTTGAGATAATGACAAGTTCTGCATCGCAAAACGTTTGTCTTAGTAAGCTCTAAAAGTCTTTCGTAGAGAGTTTGCATGTAAAATTTGCAATATAAAAGTTAAAGCAAAAAACCGTTTTTTCGTGGTAACCCTAATGCAACATAGAAAAAAAGCGCCATATCGGTTATTTCAAGAGATAGAAAAAAAATTTGTTCTACAAATTTGCTTAAAATAAATTAGGCTAAAACATTGTCGAACCATATCTACCTTTATCTATAAAAATAATTAAGTTAGATTTTTTATTTCATCGAAAATTTTGGTAACGCTATTTTTTGATTTTTGAGCGCTTTATCGTATTTAACAACTTTGTCCAAGACAGTTTTTGTCTAGAGAATAACTGTCGACCTCTAAATGCTAATTTCCACTTAAATGCATCTCCTGGATCATTGTGCAATGGCTAGCACAATCCTGGTTCATCGAGGAGCGCTCACTACCGCGTTTAATTTTGTGTGCTTTATTCATGAAAACGCAAAAAAAATGTGTTTGTAGTGAGTCAAAATATAGTTACGACACACTGGAATGGATCGTATACTTTTCGTGACGTGACAACAACTTCTGGAGACATATGATACTCCTCTATTTGTGGACCAATCTCAACCAAATTTTGTGGGTTGTTGACCTTCACTGTTTGCTCAGAGAAACCCAAGTATAAAAATGGTTGAACTTATGTTCATCTGATAAACTGAAAAAATGCTCTATTTTTGTGATGTGACAACATCTCATAATACCTGTTTTTCAAATGTTTGTTTGTTTGAAACATAAAAATAGTGGAAACCTAAAATATTTTAAACATTTATGTAGTTATTCAAACTCGCCTCTCTCAAAGGTTGGCGCATAAAAATCAAATTTGTTACACAAAATTTATGATATAACTAGTGCTTACGCAAATAACGTTTTCAATTTTCTCCTAACACTAGATTTAAAATTTTGTTCTCTGGTGCATAACCTCATGGAATGGGTCATAGTGATAAGGTTGAACAATGTTTTTTTTTGTTAAATCGTTTATTTTTACAGGCTCAGTTACATAGGTTTAAATAAGCCAAACTCTTAACTATATTTTTATTAACATGTTTTCTTAATTCTACGGTTAATAAAATAGGAAACCGATTACTCGCGGTCGACTCGCGTTTAGAAGGGTGACACCTTTTTTCTTAGGAAAAGGGTGGGATGTAAGGAGATTGTAACATTGTTCACACTCACTTTCACATTCATGCTCACACATCACATTGAATTCTTAAAACTATCCTCACATCAAATATGTTTTAACAATTTAACTTATTCTAATGTTAGGGAACCGATAGCTCGCGAAGGACGAAAAGGAGTGGAAAATGGGGGGAAAAGCATGTAACAACAATCACACTCGAAGATCGATATCTTTAAGGAAAACATATATTTGGGACATGTAGTCAAGGTCTAACCTAGCCACCACATCTCTCACCGGCACATTGGGCTGTCTTCCTCGGGCCCGAAGGGAGTTTTCTAAATTCGATCTGGCGACAAGATATAGCTCGCACGACCAAACAACGTGTTCGATGTCGTGGTAACCATGGCCACAAACGCAGAGATTGCTGTCGACAAGCTCGAAACGAAAAATCAGTGCATCTAAAGAACAGTGATTGGACATGAGTCGGGAGAAGGTCCGAATAAAGTCCCGACTCAAGTCCAGACTTTTGAACCATGGTTTGAGGCTGACCTTAGGGATAATTGAGTGGAACCACCGGCCCAATTCATCTTCGTTCCACTTGCGCTGCCAGTTAGCGATGGTATTTTTAGGAACTAAAGAATGAATTCATTGAAGGCGATTTGACGCTGATAAATATCGCCTTCAATTGCACCTACCTTTGCCAATGAGTCAGCCCTCTCATTACCCGGAATTGTGCAATGTGAAGGGACCTAGACAAAGGTAATGACATAACAGCGTCCGGATAAAGCACTCAAAATTTCTCGTATTCTCTCAAGGAAGTACGGCGAGTGCTTTTGCTGCATTGCTGCCAATGTAGCAATATACACTGAGCAAGGATTCTGAAGACTGTGGGAGGTGCTGAACATTTTGTTGAACACTCCAAATCCTGTGGACTCATTCATAGAGGACCCATCAATAAAGTATATATTATCTCAATTGATACGCCCATACTTTGCATTGAAGAACGATCCTTGATAGAAGATAATCTGGAATTTCATGGATTTTCCCCTTCATGAACAAATCAAACTCTGTGCATTTGTGATGTAGTCAGGAAAACAAACACAGTTGGGAATATATGAAGAAGGATCAACCTGCATGGAGATGAATTCATGATATGAACTCATGAATCCGGAGTGAAAATTCAGCTCGATCAGCTGCTCAAAATTTCCGATCACCGAACCCATTAGTGATCGGAATTTTTGACCTTACATGACCTTACACCGGATGAAGAACCGAAGAGATAATAAATTGGAGCGATCTTTTAGTGGGAGTACGCCTGCCAAAACCTCGAGACTCGTGGTATGCGTTGAGGGCGTACATCCCAACGCAATACGGAGACAAAGATACTGAACTCGCTCGAGTTTAATGAGGTGTGTTTTGGCAGCTGATTGAAAACAGAAACTGCCATACTCCATCACTGAGAGAATAGTTGTTCGATACAACATTATAAGATCTTCGGAATGGGCTCCCCACCAGGTGCCGGTAATTGTACGGAGAAAGTTTATTCTTTGATGGCATTTTTTACTCAGATACCTAATATGGGCTCCCCAAATACATTTGGAGTCGAACCAGACCCCAAGATACTTGAATGACATAGCATGAGTGATCGGTTTACCCAAAAGTTGAAGCTCTGGTTTTGCTGGTCTATGCTTCCTAGAAAAGACGACCATCTCTGTTTTCTCCGTGGAGAACTCAATTCCTAAACCAATGGCCCAAGTTGAAAAATTGTTCAAAGTATCTTGTAAGGGTCCTTGCAGGTCGGATTCGTTTGATCCTACGACAGACACCACTCCATCATCTGCAAGTTGTCTTAGGCTGCAATTTTGTGTAAGGCAATTGTCGATGTCGCTTACATAGAAGTTGTACAAAAGGGGGCTTAAACATGAGCCCTGGGGGTGGCCCATGTAAGAGAACCGACTTACTGTCGAATCTTCGTGAGAAAATTTCAAATGTTTCTCACAAAGCAAGTTATATAACATATTATTCAATAGAGGCGGCAGACCCCGAGAGTGTAATTTGTCTGACAAAACCTCTATTGAAACAGAATCAAAGGCCCCCTTTATGTCCAAGAATACTGAAGCCATTTGTTTTTTTTCGGCGTAAGCCATTTGAATTTCTGAAGAAAGCAACGCAAGACAATCATTCGTCCCCTTGGCCCTGCGGAACCCATATTGTGTATCTGAGAGTAGGCCATTCGCTTCAACCCATCGATCAAGGCGAAACAAGGTCATTTTCTCCAACAATTTCCGCATACAAGACAGCATTGCTATTGGGCGGTACGAATTGAAGTCGGACGCGGGTTTTCCGGGTTTTTGAATAGCTATAACTCGTACTTGTCTCCAATCATCGGAACAATATTATGTTCCAGGAACCGATTGAATAAATTCAACGAGCGATGTTTCACCACATCAAGGAGGTTTTTCAGCAAGTGGAACTTAATTCGATCCGATCCTGGAGCAGAATTGTTACAAGAAAGGAGAGCAAGAGAGAGTTCTACCATCGAAAACTCGGAATCAAGATCGCACCTATATTGTGGTATATCTCGAACAATTTTTCACACAGGAGCAGAATCAGGACAAACCTTCCGTGCAAAATTAAAAATCCATCGATGTGAATATTCTTCGCTTTCATTCGTTGAAGAGCGATTTCTCATGTTTCGAGCCACTTTCCATATTTTTTTCATTGACGTTTCTCGTGACAAACCTCCCACGAAATTTCGCCAATAAGCACATTTTATTCTCAAGGGCTCAATACATTTGAAAATTTTCAGGAGTTCCACATTTCCGAAAAGCTTTAAATGCATTCGATTTTTCTACATAAAGCTTGGAACATTTGCTATCCCACCATAGATTGGGAGGCCTTCGGCGAATGGTGAAACCTGGGATGGGTTTCGTTTGAGCGCGAACTGCGTTGTCATAGATCAAACGAGAAAGGAAGTTATACTCCTCCAATGGAGAGCTTGAAGATTCTTTTTTTTGTGGAATAGATAATATAATCATCTTCAGTAATTATTCGATGCAAAGAACCTTTTCGTTATTGCTTTTGAAGCAGCATTTCACAAATATGTCTTTTTTTCTAGCTTTTTGAACTATTCCCTTAATAGATCTCACTGGTCTGAGCCTCATAATACACTGTATCCAATCATAATTCCTGCCAACAAAAAAACTGGCAAACAAACTCAAACATTTCTAACCAACTGTTCGTCTCGTTCAAAAACCCTTGTTTAACGACATTTGTGATCTCGATAAACTGCCTTCATACAAGAGACAATAGCGAACGCCAACGAGAGGAGGAAGCCAACATATATTCATGCTGTCAGCCAAAGAACAGATGAAAAATAGCATCCACCTGCTTCTCGGTGCATTCGTTGGGCCATCCGGAAGGAGGGTGGGAAAATGGCAGAGACACAAGCGATGGTGGAGATTGGGGGAAACATCGCGGATAAACGGTGCAAAATTGCGCAAAAAGCGACGAAGTGATTATTAAGTAGTGCCACCACTGACTGACTGTTTTGCGGTTGTTGCAAACGGCTGACAACAACGGAATGCATTTGTTGAGCGTAAGCTTTGAATAATTGCACTTGTTCAGTTGGTAATTGTACTGCGGCTTGACTATGATTCAGGCCTGAGTGGATGAGTGTTCAGGTTTGGTGTTTCTGTTCATCACAGAGTTTCTGACTAGTCTCTGGGACAAGTTTTACATGTTACATATGTAATTGAGGTGCTCCCGTGGCCGAGTGGTTAGCGTCATAACTAACATGCCGGGTGTTCGGGTTCGATTCCCGTGCTGGTCGGGGGAATTTTTCGTCAAAGAAATTTCCTCCGACTTGCACTGTGATCACGCGTATTCTCTAGAGGTTGCCACTCAGAATGCATTCAAGGCGTGTTATTTGGCATAGAAATCTCAACTAAGTACTAATAAAAAATGACGCAAGTAATACTACGTTGAGACGGAGAAGTTCCTCTAGGAACGTTAGTGCCATTGAAGAAGAAGAAGAAGATATGTAATTGAGGTTAAACTCATAGGAGAAGGTAATCGAAAAATAATCCTTTTCGAATTGGGCTAATTGCTCTCCAGGGTAAAATGATGTCCCATAATTCTGTGCACACTATTCACCGGGTTTTCAGAACCCTCTTTCCCTTTTTGCTTTGGTTTCCGGAGTTAAAGTTCCGAAGAGACATTAGCGATGCTAATAGTGCCACTTATTTTCGCATCATCTAATGATAGCGTGTCGAGGCAAGGAGAGCGAGCGGACAAATGAGCAGCAAATTGGGTGCAGACGGTTTAATTGATGGTGAATCGAAACTTAAACTCAGCAAGAACTACGAGTGTATACTCCAGGCTCGAAGTTGGCTCCAACAAAAACACGCTCGGCAGTCTAGCCATGCCCCGGCTTCCCAGCAGTGGTGGAACGTGTTGTTTGACTTATTTGCAGCCATTAATCTCGTTGATAGAGAATACAGATAATCTGCGCGTTAAATAGAATTATTTAATGACCGCTTGCTTGCCGAAATCTAGCACCCCTAACTAGGGGAGCCTACTCCCACGGATGACCGCGTGCGGCATCGTTTTAATTAGTTCACTAGCACACTAAATCACCGCCTTTAGTTAGGTCCCACGAGCTGCCGTCTTCACTACGAGCGCTGGGAGGAGCCTTACGACGTTATAAAGCTAATTTAATGGTCGGGCTTTAAAATTTGTCCCTCGCGGCGGCAGCAGAAAATAGCATCAGAGCGAAAAGTGATACCATCAACAACAACAACAACGAGGACATGGGACCTCGGTGCTGAGTGCGGCACATAGACGCTCCCAGAGCAGGTTAAAAATAATAAACAATATCCTTACTGGCAACGGAGACCGGAAATAAGCTTACCGAGCGACCTCGACCAAGCTGCCGCCTTATCGGTGTTGTTTGGGTCTTCTCACCTTACCAGCTGCTGCTACTGCGGTTGATGGGCATCGGATTCTTCTGACTTTTATTGCCAGGAAATTGTATATCGTATGGTCATGTATGTGGGTGGCTAGGTTTGCATATGGTGGTGACATATGCAGGAAGCTAAGGTAGTCGCCTCTCCTAAAGAAGTATTGCTTGGAATTTACTTTGACATGAAGATATAAATTCATGATGCAAATGTCACTTTTATACTCTAAATTATTACCACTGCTGTATCGATTTTCGGTCCTTTTGAGTGAGCACCATCGTTACCAATTTTCAATGTTTCAGTTTTTCGATTGTCTATAAAATGTCCTTGTAATTTCTTCGCCTTGGTAGGTCGTCATTGTCACAATTTGAATTCATTCTGACTCCCACCACTTCTTGAGATCTTGAGTTTGTCTGACAAACAATCCAGGATGGCTTTTTGTTGCCGATATCCGCTTTCGCTCTCCGTTACCCAAACGTAAACAATATGGAGAGTTGAGAACGACGTTCCAGAACGGCAACAAGTAGTTACAGAAAACTAATCCCAACCAGAGATAAAAAACGAAACGAGCGAGCTGAACCTCTAGTGCGCTCGATCTGGATTGCGAAGTTAGGAAAACATAAAAATAAATGGCACCGCAAGTGCCGGAAGGAAGGTCAAGATATTTGTACACAGAACTTTGGCATACGTCATCGCGATGTTTGAGAACCGTTTGGAGCGAGTGCGTCGGCACCAAACCAGACCCTGCGATTGATATGGGCAGAGGGATCGCGGCGGGCAGTGGATTCGCACTTTCCGTCCGGGAATAATCCGATACGCCACTCTAAAAACGGACCAACGCGTGAACGGAGTGCACGCGATTGTTTGTTTATTGTTTATCGCACTTGTTTGGTCAATAACATCGCCGCCGCTGATGTTTATTCCATAGATCCGTGCGTCGAAAGTTGAGCTTGGGCGAGAAGTTTCCCGAAGAGAGTGCTTCAAATGTTTACTGTCGACGCAGCGGTTTCGAAAAACGTGGTTCTCAACGGTCAATGGTTGGTTAGCTGGCACGTTGTTCGGAATACGTGCGGATGAATAGGTCAGGGCCTAGAGCAGAACGCTGAGAAATATTTGGGTTTGATGTTGGAGAGTTTGAAGATCATCGTCGACATCGACCCACTTGTTTCAGGGTAGATTAGTGTCAGGATAGGGTATAAGCAGGTTGGATTCTGAGCAGAGTATAGCTGAATTCGCTTTTTAGGAATATGATATGCAAAGGGCTAGGCGACATGCATGTAGTTTCTAAACTTTAGAAAACAACTATGATTTAGGAACTGTAGATGAATCGCTCGACACTTTTTTCATGCGTTTCACATTTTCTATCTATAACAGCCACACGTACTGATTTATCGGGAAAGGTATAGATTTTTTCTGTATGGTACTGAATACAGATTTATGTACAGAAGTACAGATTTCCTGGAGAGATAAAATAATAACACGTGGAGTAGGTAAAACACATGAGACAGAGTGATTTCGATGTTTGGACCCTCAAGTCTGTTGAAGTGTTAATGTCCCAATCTAACAAACATCATAGAAGTATTGGAATCATTTCCAGATTTTAGTGATGTAGAATGTATACCGTGCCTAAATATAAAATTAATCCGTAAAGAAATCTCTGTTGGGCAAAACCAGTTGCCTGAAAAGAAATGGCAGTTCACTCGGATTTTAATACTCTTACTATGCTCACTCCTCCGCAACTGTCAAATTATTTTTTTTATCATAACAACAACAAAATTAAACATCTAAATCGATAAAGCAACTAAAGGGTGTGTCACATCAAATTGCATCACGGAAAAAACGCTGTAGAAATTTAATTTTTAGGAATTATATCTTCAGCTTTCGCTTATAATCAGATAAGAGTGTATAGATCACGTTGGCCATGCTTCACTGTAAATTTTTCGTAAATTTGGAAAAATGTCCTCGAACGAAAAAGAGCGTCGTGAATTAATCCTGCGCACTCATTTCGAGAATCCGGAGTTGTCACATCGGGACGTCGGTAAGATGCTGGGAATCGTCCAATCCACGGTCAGCAGAGTACTAAAACGATACTTCGAGAACCTAACCATCGACCGGAAGGTGAAGAACGGCAAAAATTGATGCTCCGTCAGTGAAAAAGATCACAAGCGCGTAGTTAAGCAGTTTAGACGTGAACTGAGAAGTTCGGTCCGGGATGTCGCCAATAAGCTGAATTTGTCAAGTTCATTCGTCCAGCGGACCAAGCAGCGGGAGGGCCTGCGTACATACAAGGTTCAGAAGGCTCCTAACCGCGACGAAAGGCAAAACATGGTGGGGAAGACGCGAGCCCGGAAGCTGTACACCGAAATGCTGACGAAGCCGCATTGCCTGGTAATGGACGACGAAACCTACGTCTAAGCGGACTTTCGTCAGCTGCCGGGCCTGTTGTTCTTCTCCGCAGAGGACAAATTCAGCGTTCCGGAGGAGATTCGCAAGCAGAAACTATCCAAGTTTGCCAAAAAGTACATGGTGTGGCAAGCGATCTGCTCTTGCGGAAAGCGGAGCGCCCCCTTCGTGATGACCGGCACGGTAAACGGGCAGGTTTACCTTAAGGAGTGCCTACAGAAGCGCTTACTACCACTGTTGAAGCAGCACGAGGGCCCGACCATCTTCTGGTCGGATCTCGCTTCGTGCCACTATTCAAAGGACGTGTTGGAGTGGTACTAAGCCAACGGGGTCACCTTCGTGCCAAAGGAAATGAACCCGCCCAACGCGCCGGAGCTTCGCCCAATATAGAAATATTGGGCGATTATGAAGCAGGCCCTCCGGAAGAACCCAAAAGTTGTCAAAACGGAGGCGGACTTCAAGAGAAAATGGATTTCTGTTCAAAAAAAAAACTACAACCTGACGTTGTACAAAATCTTATGGACGGGGTAAAGAGGAAGGTGCGAGCATACGGGCTTGGGCTCGAAGTATGAATAAAAAGAAAATGCCAAAAGTTGCTTAATAGTTTTTATTTTACTGTCTAAAATTTTCAAAAGGATCGGTCTACTGGGCGAATTTCTACAGCGTTTTTTCCGTGATGCAATTTGATGTGACACACCCTTTATACGATGATCACAATCTTGAATTCTAAACATTTAATCAAACAGCATAGGGCAGCTCGTATCTTTTAATAACTGATGCAATCAAAGTTTAGCAAGAGTATGTATCATAAAACAAATGAGTAACTTGAGGCTTGAGAACTATTTTTTCAACAATTTTTTCTGTGCAACTAATATTTTGAATGGTACAGATTGCGATGCAGATTTTTTAAAGAAATAGTACGGATGAGAAAGATTTCAGTATAACTGTGACGAAAATCAGACTGCTTGCAGAATACTGACTGCCCTCAAGAATTCAATGACATAATCTCTTTTGATTTTTTGGAGTATGTTTTTACCCAGATTGAATTGTTTGTTCCAGGCTTAAAATCCTGAATTCACAATGTCACATGAAGAGCTGACAGACTTTTGTCTAACCATTCCCGCTAGCATCTGCGAGGAATCTTACATTGTTTCAATGTCCAATGCTGCTGAACTTGGAGATCGTTTTAAAAAGGGCAATAATATTTGTGTTGCGATGGCATCAGGCGAAACTATCAGAACAATGAAGGCAGATAATTTTTAAGGATATTTATAGCAGTTTTTTCGTGGAGCAGATCAAGCAAATGAGAAAAAGATTCGGTTTTGATGATTCGATGCTCAAGGCTGCGACAATGTTAAATCCCAGAAACTTTTCCAAATTGACAAGCATTAACGTTGTGTTAGAAGCGTTTGGAGGGTTCTACGAGATGAATATACAAGATCTGGAGAATAAATTTCGTGCTCTCAAACTTTAATTACTCCGTAAGTAAGTCACCGTTTCAGAAAACAATCATTTGCCAAATTGGATGCCTAAAAGAATCAACGGTTCGCTTGCATTTCCGACAATTCGATGCCTTGTCTCTTACGATCTCACGATGTCTCACCCCTCAGCATACGTCTGACGATTTTATTTTTAATTTAATCAGAACAAGAATTAATAACAAATTGCAAATGTTGATGTACATCTACAGCTTTCTACGGAAATCTGAGAACCACTATATCGATTTGGCAAGGAATGGCTGCATATACATGCAAAAGTGGAGTCGATACACGTGCCCAATACAACTATTTTCATACGAATATACGATTACAAACATAAATAATTGGGGGTTTTCAAACTGGCAAAGATTAATAAGCCGATTTGCAACGATCATGCATATTGATAAAAAAAAAAGTTATGTACAGTTTTTTTTAATTCGTTTATGTTGGCTCAGTTACATAACTTTAAAAGAGCCGAATTCTTAGAAATATTTTTAAAACAGTATATACAGCCATTCCATATAGTGGATCTCAGATTTTCTTCAAAAGCGGTAGTTTTGTTCTTTATCGCAAATTATTAGACCGGTTTTTTTTTATTTTTTTTTTTTGTTAGGGTGACCATTTCCATTTTAGGGTGGTCCGAAAAATCCATTTTGACGCATTTTTGCCAAAAATGACTTTTTTCTAAAATTTATAACATTCGAACCACTGGATCAATTCAGATGTTCGACATATTAAATTAAAGCCAATTAGCTGGTCCTTTATGGAAAAATACTACAGTTGCAGAAAATTTGAATTATGTTTTCGTTATTATCGATTGTATTTGTTTTTTATAGTTTTCATGGTCTCGGGACGAAAGGCGCTATATTTTTTTTTTCTGGAAAGCTGAGGATTTCACACAACATATCTCGAAATGAGGGAGGCTTTTTTTTCGTTTTTGAGTTATTATTTTGCAAAGATAACCGATGGTCAGAATAATCTTTTTTTTCCCATTTTTTCCACTACAAAAAATCATAACTTTTGATCTACTGGACCAATCCAGATGATCGACATATCAAATTAAAGCCAATAAACTAGTCTTGCTTGAAAAAATATTACACGCTGAATAGAAATGGATTTTGTTTTCGTAATTATTGATTATATTTGTTTTCTATAGCTTACATCGTTTCGGGACCAAGAGTGCCATGTTTTTTTTCTATTTTTTCCTGAAAGCTCAAGTTTTTTCACATAATACATCCGAATACCAGATAGGTGTTATTTTTCGGTTTTAAGTTGTGATTTTTCAAAGTTAACATGTTTTCAGTTTTCGTTCAATATTTCTATGCGACTAGACTGGATGTATGTGACTATAATTCAATTGATTGGCAAGTGTGATATTAGTCGGCTTTAATTTGATATGTCGATCATCTAAATCGGTCCAGTAGTTCAAAAGTAATAAATTTTTGAAAAAATGCATTCTTGGGAAAAAAGAGAAAAATTATTTTTTCGGGTAATTTTGAAAAATCATGACTCAAAAACGAAAAAAAAACGCCTCTCTGGTTTCGAGATATATTATGTGAAAAACTCTCAGCTTTCCAGAAAAAATATAAAAAAAAGCCCTTGGTCTCAAGACCATGAAAACTATAAAAAAAAATAAATACAATCAAAAATGGCAAAACCAAAACCTGAAATTTTTGCAATTTTTCCAAGAATGACTAGCTTATAAGCTTCAATTTGATATATCGATCGTCTAAATCGGTTCTGTAGTTCACAAGTTAAGAATTTTTGAAAAATGACATTTTTGGAAAAAAAAAAATATATAGGGTTGGGGAAAAAGAAATGTCGTATTTCTGATCGAAATTTGACGCTTTATTTAACATGCTTAAAATTATCCAATTTAAGTCAAATATGCGCCGTTTTGTTCGCAAACTTGTTGCCATTTGGAAGGCAACTTAATTATCCCCCCCCCCCCTCCTTATTTGCAAAAAACTCAGACAGCCAGTTTTCGCAAGCCTCTTTTGAGGCCAACTTAGTATCACCTAGAGCGTTTTGCATGGACTGGAAGAGGGGATGGCGATGGTTTGGGCCGGCTCACCGCGCTTCGACCACGACTTTTTTCGCTTTAGGTTGTCGTACGTGATCCACTTTTCATCACCAGTCACCATCTTCTTCAAAAATGGGTCGAGTTCGTTCCGTTTCAGGCAGTGCATCGCAGGCGTTGATTCGGTATAAAACATTTTTTTGCGTCAACTCGTGTGTCACCCATACATCCAGCTTTTTTTTTTTGGAATCCAATCTTCTGCAAATGGTTCCAAACGGTTTTATGGTCTATACCCAGTTTCTGGCCAATCGAGCGAGTGCCGGTCTACTTGGATGATTTCAACGATTTTATTGGTTTCCACGACGATTGGCCTACCAGTACGGGGTGTATCTTCGACAGCCACTACACCAGAACGAAATCGATCAAACCAACGCTGTGCTGTGCGAACCGTTACAGTGTCGGGTCCATAAACTACATGAATTTTTTTCGGCCGCCTTCGTTCCAGTTTTACCTCGCAGGTAGTAAAAACGTAAAATATGGCGAATTTCTTGCTTGGTGGACTTTATCTTCGACGCGCTATAACTTGAGACTGAAAAGGACAATCACAACACTGTCAAAACGACACTTGTAGTCTTTAAATAGCCGTATAGTATGACCCGATGCGATAAGTACAACACAAGATATGTTGAAGGGTTGCCATATATTGAAAATATACGACATTGCTTTTTCCCAAACCCAATATATATACAGTTCTCATTTCAACTAGAAAAGCATAGACAGAGATCCGAGTTGATTTTTTTTTTTTTTTATTTAAATCGTTTATTTTTACAGGCTCAGTTACATAGGTTTAAAGGAGCCGAACTCCTTACTGTATTGTTACTAGTATATAAACATTTTTCCTTAATTCTAATGTTAATAATATAGGAAACCGATTACTCGCGGTCAACTCGAGTTTAGAAGGGTGACATATTTTCTTCAGGAAAAGGAGGGGATATGAGGATATGTTGACAATGATCACACTCACACTCTCAATCACACTCTCAATCACACTCATCACACTCAATTCTTAAACCTATCTTATATCTAATATGTATTTACATTTCATCTTATTCTTAAGAAGGGATCCGATCTCTCACAAAGGAAAAGGAAAAGGAAAAACTAAGGGTGTAAGGACAATCACACACGAAGATCGATAGCTTTAAGGAATACATATATTTGGGACATGTAATCAAGGTCTAACCGAGCCAACACGTCTCTCACCGGCATCATGGGCTGCCTTCCTCGGGCCCGAAGGGTAACTACTAAATTCGATCTGGCAACAAGATACAGCTCACACGACCAAACAACGTGCTCGATGTCGTGGTAACCTTGGCCACAAACACAAAGATTGTTGTCGGCAAGATTAATACGAAAGAGTAGCGCATCTAACGAACAGTGATTGGACATGAGTCGGGAGAAGGTGCGAATAAAGTCCCGACTCAAGTCCAGACTTTTGAACCATGGTTTGAGGCTAACCTTAGGGATAATCGAGTGGAGCCACCGGCCCAGTTTATCTTCGTTCCATTTGCGTTGCCAGTTAACTATGGTATTTTTGCGGACTAAAGAATAAAATTCATTGAAGGCGATTTGACGCTGATATATATCGCCTTCAATTGCACCTACCTTTGCTAATGAGTCAGCCCTCTCATTACCCAGAATTAAGCAATGTGAAGGGACCCAGATAAAGGTAATGACATAACAGCGTCTGGATAAAGCACTCAAAATTTCTCGTATTCTCTCAAGGAAGTACGGCGAGTGCTTTTCCGGCCTCACTGAACGGATAGCTTCGACAGAGCTAAGACTATCCGTTACAATGTAATAGTGTTCAACAGGTCGTGAGGCGACGCTGTCCAGCGCCCAGTGTATCGCTGCCAATTCAGCAATATACACTGAGCAAGGATTCTGAAGACTGTGTGAGGTGCTAAAAAATTCGTTGAACACTCCAAATCCTGTGGACTCGTTTATAGTGGACCCATCAGTAAAGTACATATTATCACAATTGATAGCCCCATACTTTTCATCGAAGATCGTTGGAGCGATCCTCGATCGTTGGTAATCTGAATATCCATGGATATCTTGCTTCATGGACAGATCAAAATGCACAGAGGAATTGATGTAGTCAGGAAAACAAACACGGTTGGGAATATACGAAGAAGGAACAACCTGCATAGAGGTGAATTCATGATATGAACTCATGAATCCAGAATGAAAATTTAGCTCGATCAATTGCTCAAAATTTCCGATCACCAATGGATTCATAACCTTACACCGGATGAGGAACCGAAGAGATAATAAATTGAAGCGATCTTTTAGTGGGAGTACGCCTGCCAAAACCTCGAGACTCATGGTATGCGTTGAGGGCATACATCCCAACGCGATACGGAGACAAAGATACTGAATTCGCTCGAGTTTAATGAGGTGTGTTTTGGCAGCTGTTTGAAA
Organism: Toxorhynchites rutilus septentrionalis; assembly: GCF_029784135.1. Classification (NCBI taxonomy): domain Eukaryota; kingdom Metazoa; phylum Arthropoda; class Insecta; order Diptera; family Culicidae; genus Toxorhynchites; species Toxorhynchites rutilus. The sequence goes on along the minus strand of NC_073745.1, from coordinate 319,772,234 downwards.
ACAGAAACTGCCATACTCCATCACTGAGAGAATAGTTGTTCGATTCAACATTATAAGATCTTCGGGATGGGCTCCCCACCAGGTGCCGGTAATTGTACGGAGAAAGTTTATTCTTTGTTGACATTTTTTACTCAGATACCTAATATGGGCCCCCCAAGTACATTTAGAGTCGAACCAGACCCCAAGATACTTGAATGACATAGCATGAGTGATCGGTTTACCCAAAAGTTGAAGCTTTGGTTTTGCTGGTTTATGCTTCCTAGAAAAAACCACCATCTCTGTTTTCTCCGTGGAGAATTCGATCCCTAGCCCAATGGCCCAGGTTGAAAAATTGTTCAAAGTATCTTGTAAGGATTCTTGCAGGTCGGATTCGTTTGATCCTACGACAGACACCACTCCATCATCTGCAAGTTGTCTTAGGCTGCAATTTTGTGTAAGGCAATTGTCAATGTCGCTTACGTAGAAGTTGTACAAAAGGGGGCTTAAACATGAGCCCTGGGGGAGTCCCATGTAAGAGACCCGACTTACTGCCGAATCTCCGTGAGAAAAGTTCAAATGTTTCTCACAAAGCAAGTTATATAACATATTATTCAATAGAGGCGGCAGACCCCGAGATTGTAATTTGTCTGACAAAACCTCTATTGAAACAGAATCAAAGGCCCCCTTTATGTCCAAGAATACTGAAGCCATTTGTTTTTTTTCGGCGTAAGCCATTTGAATTTCTGAAGAAAGCAACGCAAGACAATCATTCGTCCCCTTGCCCCTGCGGAACCCATATTGTGTATCTGAGAGTAGGCCATTCGTTTCAACCCATCGATCAAGGCGAAACAAGATCATTTTCTCCAACAATTTCCGTATACAAGACAGCATTGCTATTGGGCGGTACGAATTGAAGTCGGACGCGGGTTTTCCGGGTTTTTGAATAGCTATAACTCGTACTTGTCTCCAATCATCTGGAACAATATTATGCTCCAGAAACCGATTGAATAAGTTCAACAAGCGATGTTTCGCCACATCAGGGAGATTTTTCAGCAAGTTGAACTTAATTCTATCCGATCCCGGAGCAGAATTGTTACAAGAAAGGAGAGCAAGAGAGAATTCTACCATCGAAAACTCGGAATCAAGATCGCACCTATCTTGTGGTATATCTCGAATAATTCTTTGCACTGGAGCGGAATCGGGACAAACCTTTCGTGCAAAATTAAAAATCCATCGATGTGAATATTCTTCGCTTTCATTGGATGAAGAGCGATTTCTCATGTTTCGAGCCACTTTCCATAATTTTTTCATTGACGTTTCTCGTGATAAACCTCCCACGAAATTTCGCCAATAAGCACGTTTTTTCCCTTTGATCAAGTTTTCAAATTGATTTTCAAGGTCCAAATACGTTTGAAAATTCTCAATGGTTCCACGTTTCCGAAAAGCTTTAAATGCATTCGATTTATCTCCATAAAGCTTGGAACACTGGCCATCCCACCATGGATTGGGAGGCCTTCGACGAATAGTGGAACCTGGGATGGGTTTCGTTTGAGCGCGAACCGCGCTGTCATATATCAAACGAGAAATGAAGTTATACTCCTCCAATGGAGGCAAACCATCTCTGGAATTGATGGCTAGAGCAATCGCGTCCGCATATTTTTTCCAGTCAATGTGTCTTGTGAGGTCGTATGCCATGTTTATTGATTCAGAAGAATTCAACCCATTGGTGATAGAAATTTTGATTGGCAAGTGGTCACTACCGTTGGGATCCTGGATTACATTCCACTTGCAATCTAACGATAGTGAATTCGAGCAAAGCGAGAGGTCAAGAGCACTTGGGTTAGCAGGAGGTTTAGGTACACGTGTTGTTTCCCCAGTGTTCAAAACGGTCATATTGAAGCTGTTACAAAGGTCATATATCAACGATGAACGATTGTCGTCGTACTGTTCCCCCCAGGCAGTTCCGTGAGAGTTGAAGTCTCCCAAGATTAATCGTGGCTCAGGAAGGAGTGAGCACATGTCAACAAGTTGCTTGCGGCTAACCGCAGCTCTCGGAGGCCAATACAAGCTGACTATACAGAGGTCTTTGCCTCTGATGTTTGCATGACAAGCAACAGCTTCGATCCCTCCAATAGGTGGAAGGTCAATTCTAAAAAATGAGTGACACTTATTGATCCCCAATAGTAACCCTCCGTATCTGTCATCGCGGTCCAAGCGTATTATATTAAAATCGTGGAAAGAGAGATCATTTTGAGAAGAGAGCCAGGTTTCGGATAGAGCAAAAACATCACAATTGAGTTTATGAATTAGAAATTTGAATGTATCCAATTTAGGCATAAGACTACGACAATTCCACTGTAAAACAGTGATATCTCCGACCTCTCTATTTAAATTAGACATCAAGAGAGATAATCATTGCAAGGAGGGGCCATGTTTGCATCAATTGCTGCAAAATTGTCTTTAGTACTGGAAGCATTGCGGTGACAATGGTTCTGATGGAGTCGGAAACATTAAAACACGTGAAGATTTGATCCACAAGGTCAGACAACTTTATAAATCCCGATTGGGAAGTTGAACTTGATGGAAAAACAGGGACAGTTGGGGTTTTTGATGTCCCCTCGAGTGCTGGGTCGTTCGAAGGTGAACTATTACCACGGAGGCCAGGAGGGACCTGATTTTGCTTATCCGCTGCACTCGATTTTTTGGGCAAGCTAACAGGGGGTATCACCGGGGGGACTTGTCCTTGAACTTTGGGAGTGGTCACATTTTTGCGCCGGGGAATCCCTTGAGAAATAAACGGCGAGCCCCCGTTAGCTGTATCCGCTTCCATTTCGTCAACTGGCAACGTAGCGAAGACATTGTGTGTATTGATTGGTTGTTGTTCTTGAGCCAGTGGAGAAGCGCCCTTCAAAATTTCTGCGAAAGTGCGTTTAGAGCGTTCCCTCAAAGAGCGCTTCTGTTTCTCCCAGCGAGCCTTGTATGTTTCACAAGCTGAGAGCACGTGTGGGGATCCCCCGCAATATGGACACTTATGCTCAGTCGCACTGCAGGATTTCCCCTCATGTTGTTCTCCGCAAGTGGCACACCGTTCTTTATTGGCACAATAAGCAGCCGTGTGACCAACTGACTTGCACTTTAGACAAGTCATTGGCTTTGGAATAAAAAGTCGCACGGCTAACCTCAATTTATCTACCATCACGTAGTCAGGAGAGCTGAACCAGCGAAGGTGACTCGAAACGAGTTGGACGGCGTAAATTTCTTTTCTTCTCCTTCATGGGAGACTGTTCCGAGCTGGCGGCAACCCAAGATCTTAACAGTCGTCGAGGGCAGTTTTTTAAAACGGCCGGTACCTTCACTCGTAATGTATTCGCACGTCAAGCCCGTTTCGGTTATCACACCCTCAATTTCGACTATGTGAGAGGGTATGTAGACCCGATACTCAATTGTAAAATGCTGATCGACAACAATCTTGTTTGCGTCTTTTCGATCATTCACGACAACTCGCAATTTGTTTGGTCTTACCTTCGAAATTTCCGAAACGGAGGTATACCTTGCCAGATCTTTCGCGATCTGCATGACTCTCAACGCCTTTCCATTTGGCTTAGGCCTGAAGAAAACAACCCAGGGACCAGTTCCGGGCGCATCTTCTGGATAGACCTTTACACGGGGAGTGGGAATAACAGGGGGGGAAGGCGAGGACGGGGATTGAGAGTGGGAAGGCGAAGGTTGAGAAGGAGCGGGAAGAACAGAGGGAGAAGACGAGGTTGAAGGTAGAGTGGGATCGTTAAGGGCAGATGGGAGATTTGCTAGTTTTTTGGAGGGAGGCTTGGTAGGGTTAGCTGACTCGTCCCCAGAAGAAGTATCTTCCGTATTTGGAACACGTTTGAGTGACTTTTTTTTATCCGTTAGGAGGGAACTAGAGTCAGAGACCTCCATATCCGAAGGTCCCCCACTCTCTGCCATTTTAAATTTTCACTTATATTCTAAGTATTTTTTTAAACAATATTTCACAATAAAATAATTCACAAAAACAAAAAAAAAACTTATAATTATTAAATATTTTCTCTCAGTATATTTAATGTTATTCACCTATGAACGCACTCCAGTGCAGATGAACGGGAGCGTGCTGAAAGCTCGTTGGTGGTGGGAATGTGCCTACGACACCACTACACACAGTCGTCGGTGAAAGCTTACCCGCACTGTCACTGTTGGCACGATGACTCGGCGAAATCTCCAATGTCGGCGAAGCAGCGACAAAACAAAAACCAATGCTTGGCTTTCCGAGGATGAAAGCCTTTATCCACTTGCAGGCAGGGCACTTCACTCACTATCCAGATAGCGAAATGAACTCTTCAGCGGCAAAAAAACAACAATCACGCGGTAACCGATAACGGAACTTGGACGCGACTTTCCTTCGTCTGGTTACTTCGGGCAATCGGAGAAGAATGAGAGTTGATTTATTACGGATAATTTTCATTCTGAAAAAGTAAAAAGTACAAAAAAATCGAGTAAAATGTGTGTTTATCAGAATATCATGGTATATGCCAGAAAATCTGGGAAATCCTCACTTGCCTCAACCGACAAAGAGTTATTTGCGTTCAAAATAGTTCCTTGAAAAAGTCTCACCACACTGTGTTGGTTTCACAAACATGATTTATTGGCTTATACTAAGAGGATAAGCCATGAAGACGAAATTTTCAGGATTCCAGAACCTCTAAAAGCATCAGCTCGGATCCAATCGGATTCTCACTTTTCATTTGGTAGTCATCCAGTTAACATCGCATGGGCTCCGGGCAGGAATCAAAATTGGCTTTCTCTAGACATGGAGAGCTTAAGTTGTTCCCAAGGGCCTTTCTCAAAGGTAGAGACGAAAGAGACGCTCGAAATAATCTCTTGATGAAATCTTACCGCACTTTGTTGGTTTCTCAAATATGAATGATTAGCTGATACTAAAGTGATAAACCATGAAGACAACGGTTCCAAAATTCCAGCAACCAAAAAAAGTATCCGCACAGATCCACTCAGAATGGTCTGTTTGATATGGTGGAATATCTACAGATTAGAGGCCGGCACACTACAGACATTTAATCGGCCGATAGTTTGGACGGGTTGGCCTGCTAGTGTCCCGACCCAACCGACCCAACTGAATCGGCGTAATGTACGCAAATGCATCTCTCTCCGTACTGATGAAGTCGGCCGACAAAAAGTCTGCAGTCCGCGGGGGCTCTTTAGTCTTAATACGGTATAACGAGCACCGGTTTTATGATATAACCTATCGTAAAACCTAACTAATCGATAAATTAAATCGTATCGAATGCGAAAATTGATGGCGATTTACATACATCCATTACACACATGGGTGATATATGCTGCGTATAATTGGCATATACATGCAAAAGTGAAGACGTATATGCCAAATTGTATACGTATATAAAGCAGAGTGTACGTTAATAATACTGCATATAGCGCATATTACAATGCTCGTTATACCGTTATACGACTTAAGTGATATAGAATGATATAGAAAATCGTGTCATTATATTTTATACGATTTTAGATACACATGATGCCTTCTTTGGTATATACTTTATATAATTGTGAGCAGCATTTGTAACAGTTATATGATTTAATGTTTTCTGGGTACAAACTGTGGAGAATCATGCAACAGTAAATCGTATGAGATCGTAAATGAGAACATATCACATCATATTGTGAATTTGACACACCAAGACTCGCGATAGCTCAATATCGATGTTTGGTAGTGATATCCATTCAAGGAGGCAAGTTATTCTGTACCAGATCCGCAAACTCGAAGGCAGTTTTAAATTGTTAAAATTTGAATGAAATATTTTACTTCATGTTATTTGATTACTCATATTTCCACTAAAACACAATTGGCAACCAGAGAGATATGATACGTATCCGGTTGCATCTCTTTCGTATCATATGGAAGAGCTTCAACTACTCTAGTATTATATTTTTTGATAGCCGAGCGAGATAGCTGCTGGCTCATAATCCAAACAATCGTACTTCTGGACTGTTAATATTGTAACACTTTGATTTTAATCAATTCTTTTATTTTATTATTTTATGCTTTGAAATTATTCAGTTGACTTTCAGTGGGAGAGGGATATAAATGTTCAAAATGAGTGGTGATGGTCGTTAAGAACATTGCTCCGATTGGATAATAAAATAAAAAAAAACCGGTCTAATAATTTGCGATAAAGAACAAAACTACCGCTTTTGAAGAAAATCTGAGATCCACTATATCAGTATATACAGCATGGAATGGCTTTAAATGTTTTAAAAATATTTCTAAGAATTCGGCTCTTTTAAAGTTATGTAACTGAGCCAACATAAACGAATTAAAAAAAAACTGTACATAACTTTTTTTTTATCAATATGCATGATCGTTGCAAATCGGCTTATTAATCTTAGCCAGTTTGAAAACCCCCAATTATTTATGTTTGTAATCGTATATTCGTATGAAAATAGTTGTATTGGGCACGTGTATCGACTCCACTTTTGCATGTATATGCAGCCATTCCTTGCCAAATCGATATAGTGGTTCTCAGATTTCCGTAGAAAGCTGAGAACCACTATAAGCGATTGGATAATCGGAGCAATGTTCTTAACGACCATCACCACTCATTTTGAACATTTATATCCCTCTCCCACTGAAAGTCAACTGAATAATTTCAAAGCATAAAATAATAAAATAAAAGAATTGATTAAAATCAAAGTGTTACAATATTAACAGTTTTTTAAAACTTTTTGGTATTTCAGTCAATACTACGTAAAAGTACGTAATTTGTAGGACTTTTTTGGCATTTCGGTATCGTTAAATTATTTTTGAGAAAAACAAAAAAATCATTTTTTCTGAAATGGGTACTTTTAGGGTATGATACTTGCATAGGTTGAAATGCGATTGTGCGTGACTTCCAGCGTAAGGGGTCGCAACGAAACATTTTCACACTAAAAAATTGATCAGTTTTTTAACTTTTTTATAATAATTCTTATAACATAAACCATTTGCTATCTTGAACAACAATAAGTTGAGCATAACATTCTATGAAAAACAAGGATTTTCATATTTCTTAGGGTGACCATTTTGCCCTCACTTTCCCTACCGATTTCTACCGATGACTGTCAAATGATTGCTTTTCGAATAAACGTTATGTTTTTTCAAGTTGTTTATGAATAATATGGGATCGTATCTCTGCTATCGTGTGGACCAAACGCGCGATTTTCTTTCTAGTCTTGTTCTAGCCAGCGAGCAATGAACAGCAATGAACGGGCTAAGAGTCAACTTTACAATATTTAAACTTCCTGTTGAAATGCAACGAGAGAGTTGGTTCTGATATTCTAATCGTTTGTGCATGCGTGTGTGTCGACGCGAACCTTGTTTCTTGCAATTGGCTGAATATAAACATTCCAACGGACAATCTCGGGTTTCGCTCTATGTACATTCGTTATCTCGCCGTATGCAGTCGATTGATATTCCTCGTGTTCAATTACTCACTTACACTGCAAGAAAAAAAATTAGTATAGATTTGATTCTCAGATTTGTTACGCAATTTCAGTTGAGCGTTTGATGCAATCCCAATCACTTTCGCACCGTTATTGCGGATTAATCGATTAATTCTGATCGAATCGATGCACTTACTCGAATGTCAGCGGTGTTGTTACAATGTTTTGAAAAAGTCTTTTAAAGAACTAGATTTGTTTCCACTCGTTTAGTATCTTTTTTTTTTTTTATCTTCGCTTATTTTTCGTCGGCCTATTTCCGCCACTTTAGTGCCAATCACCGACATCAGGGAAGCGACTCCACCTGTTCCTACCTATCAGACTCAACAACTCATGATCCGGGCCAACTTCTTTTACTTCCCCTCCGAAGGAAGACGTAACCAGAGATTTTTCGCCTCAGAAAATCCCAACTACGCCAGCTGGGATTGAACCCAGACCGATCGGACTGTTACGCTAACCACACAACCACTGGCGCCGTCGACGTTTAGTATCTGATGTCTGCAAAAGTTTGAGTTTATGTTCAATTTAAACTGTTTACTATTATTTTGCATGTTACTGATGCAGACTAAATTATTTTACTTACCAACTATGTATAGTTAATCATTCTATTTCTGAAAACATTTTTGTCACTATCGTCATTACACAGGCGAAAATATGCAAATGGGTTGTTGTGGCTCGAGTTTGTTCTATGAATTCCAATAAAAACTAATTCCGAAAGCGACGGTAAGAAATACTTAAAAGATTGTATGTGAGAAGCTCGGAGCAATCGATAGATCCTTGCATAATGCTAAAAGATCTGTCGTTGCATTGTATGTGATACAAAAAATATTGATTACATATTGATTACAACAAACATCATCAATATTCTTTCGCAACGAATTGCGTTATCAACATTAGGATATTCATCGAAACGTGATATTTTTTTTCCGAGATAGCAGCCGACAACGAAAACAGCCTGGTAATCAAAAAATTGATGAGAAAAGAACAAAACAATTATTTTTTTACAAATTCAATCAAAATATATAAACATTTTTTATGCAGTATTCAACCGCATCCCCAACTTACACTGTGTTATTTGTCAGGGATATTTTTTACCGTCACACCGTGTTATTGCATCAATATGTCATTCACCAAATCACACCGTCCCGCTATTGATGAAAATAAAACCGCATAATCGAATGACGAAATGAACAAATAAATTCTGTCATATTTTCCACCCAAAAGCTACTTTTGTCGGGAAGCCAATCAGTATTAAATTATTGTTCCAGAGAAAATCCCTCCGGCTGTGGCCTGGGAACGGATGATGCCGTTTTAATTTCCTTCCTTTGTGCGTCGCACTTCACTCGTCAAAGCAGTTGTGTTCCACTTGGTGTTTTATCACAATTATTTATTTATTTTCCGCGCTCTGCCCAAACGCGTCGTCGCGGCTCTTTGTTTGAGCTGCATTTTTATTCCGCCTGACTCAGGTGAATTAAAATACGTCCACCACAACACGGTCATTGTGTGGCACCATTGAGAGGGAGAGAGGGAATTATTGATTACAAATAAAAACCCGATCAATGATCATTTAATTTGAAATAAGTGCCCATTCAGAATGATTATTGCGTTATTGGCGGAATTGGCCAAGGGATCTCGGGGCAATAAAAAATGTCGTTGTCCAAGCAACAACGATGGCACATGGTCGATTACGCTCGGACCCATAACATTGCAGCACAAATTGTTGTATACTGTTATTTGCGCAGTTGTTATTCGGAAGAAAAAGTGTACTGTTTGTTCTCGTTAAGAAATGCTTGAAAGTATGGCACAGCAAAAATTGTGGCTTACCATAAAGTGAGACAGGATAATCTCTCGGACCGCGCGTGTTATGACAACAAACAAGAACAAGTAACACAATTATTCCAATCACATTAGCTAAACCTGTCTGAAATCGAGCAAAACAGTTACAAACGCAAATACACTTCTGAGGGCGCAATCACCATTAATTACATTTTATTGGCGAGCCATAAAATTATTTCCGCTAAAAATAGCAAAACTTTCCCACCCAAACACGAGCAATTACAACGCAAAGTGTTCATTCCACATCCCACATTCAGCAACAATTAAATTCGACGTCGCAAATCTCTCACTCTCCAAAAACACGTAAAACTGGCAGCTTTAACAACATCCCCCACACTTTCGGTGTAATTTTCCAGCAGGCCAAAAAAACACCAAAAACTGTAACATTACATACACCTGCGGGCACACGAAACAATACACATACAAACACACACAAAAACAAACACACCAGTCAGATGACACTCGGTAGAACTCTGCCGCCAGCGCCACCGTGCGACATTGGTGGCGATGAAAGCGCCGCGCGGACTCCAAATGGTGGCAACAATTCCGATAAACATCCGCCGCCACTATGCCAACGCCATCAGCAGCAGCTCGGCAATAACAGTTGCAATAATAGACCTAATCAAAACAATAATTATCGTCGCGTTAGTAGACTCAAAATGTTACGAGAGGCTGCGGTTGTTCCGCAAATTAAAATCATCATCGACGATACGGGCGACCAGGACGAGTGGAGTGGTGGCGGCGGCGGTGGTGGTGGTGGTGACAGCACGGGTAGCAGGGATAACCATCCCGCGACGATGGTGATTTCCTCCCCGACGCTGCTGGCTCCCAACAGCCCACCGGCGGCATCCTGGGGTTTCGGCTACGGAGGCAGTGTTTTCGGTGGCGGTGATAGCGAAGATGATGAGTATGAACTCGACGATATAATCACCGATGTAAACGATGAGGATGAGAATGACGAGAGCGAACCGGACGAGGATCGCCGCCATCATGGCTGCAGCTTCCAAAGGTCTGTTTGTTTGAGTGTTTCGGGAACTTGCTCCGGCCAGTTTTGGCTTCTAACACTAACCTAACGCAAACTTTTAACAGTGTTCTGTGTTTTAAGCTAATCCACTAAACGCTGAACTCACGACCGGTCACATAACTGGCAAATGACTTGTAAACAATCTATTTTCTACATTGTGGAAACTGAAATGGGTTCCACGGACGATAATGCTTCCCGAGCTTCATCGATAGCCGTCCGAAGCAACCTTATGGGGTTTGTACAGCGAGTCCAATATTATATTCGTATATTCGAAGGTATACTGGTACAGCGTCGTGTGTCCATTTTCAGATTAGCATACCTGTTTGTTTTTCGATTCTGAAATCCTCAAACAAAATCATCTATTGATGTTAGGGGTTGTCCACATACCACGTGGACAACTTTAGGGGGGGTAGGGGTTGCGGAAATGTCCACGCTTGTCCACGGTGAGGGGGGAGGGGGTATAGATAATATCTATGTGGACATGTTGAATGATTTTTTTGAAAAAAAAAACTGTTCACATCTGTGTTCAACAATATATGGAAATTTCTGCATTCGTATTTATCAACAAAAAGGATTGAGCTGTCTGATAGTGCTGAACATCTATATATAGTTGAACTTCATATAGTTGAACTTCTTTGCTGAAATGTGTATTCTGAGGATGTATTTTGGAGTGTATCTTTGATACCATAATGAATGAACCATAATCAGTTATCCCCAAAACTGGTCTTCACCCGGAGAAAGTCACCTTTGTAAAGTTTGCTTCATTTAATATTGGAACACAAACAATTGCGTGTAGTTCAGTCATTTATTAACGAATTCATAATTTGTTTTTCATACAAATGTAGCATTTTTTTTACTCTTTCATAAAAAAAAATAAAAAAAATTATTCATTGCTGTTTCGAAGAAATTCTCGTACTTTTCCCGTAATACAGCACATTAGGCGGCGCACACCCTTTTCGTCCACCGTTTTGGCGGTTTGATTCCACCAGTTCTTCATTTGAGTCATGTTCCTAACAAGTTTTCCCTTTGCCTTAAGCCTCCGCTTCGTGATTGCCCAGTATTTCTCTATCGGCCGGAACTGGGGGCAGTTTGGGGGGTTGAGGTCCTTCGGTATTACGCTGACCCCGTTCGTTGCGTACCATTCCATAACCGTTTTGCTGTAATGGCAGCTTGCGAGGTCCGGCCAAAACATTACTGGACGGTCGTGGGCACGAATAAACGGCAGAATCCGTTTCTGTAGGCACTCTTTTTTGTAGACTTCTGATGTCATTGTCTTGTCAGTGAGAAAGACTTTGGTTTTCTGTCCACAACTGCATATCCCCTGCCAAGTCATGTACTTGCGGGCGAATTTATCCGCAAACACGAATTTAAATTTTGCAGGTACATCCCCCCGAGCCGTCGCCAAATAAAATTTTTGACCTGGGATTTGCCCAAAGTCCGCCTTCACGTAGGTGTCATCGTCCATCAGAATACATCCGTCGAACTTGGTCAGCACTTGGTCGTACAGCTTTCGAGCACGGATTCTGGTCACATTATTCTGCTTCAGCGTCCGATTTGGCTGTTTGCTGGCTCGGAATGACCTTATTCCTTCCCGGAGACGAATTCGTCGCACTGTACTGTGAGCGGCCTGGAACTTATTGGCCAAATCGCGGTCTGAAAGATTGGGATTCCTCTTGACGGCCTTGATGACTTTCCCACGCAGTTTCCGGTCGACAGTTTCACTCCGACGCTTCGAATGCGGCTTCCGAGCCGTCGTCAATGTTTCCTTGTACTGCTTGATAACACGCCATACGGTATTTCTGGGCATTTTAAGCTGTTTAGCTAGCTTAGATGCCGACAACAATGGATTTTCAAGAAAACTGTGCACAATTTTATCTCTCCGTTCGGCTTCCATGGCGGTTGTTTACAAAATGCTATCGTTTGGTGTTATGACATAAATACATGGTGAAAGGTAATGAATTTCCCGACACGTGGGTGAAAAAAGTTTCCAAATCCGTCCTCGTGGAGCGCCACAATGAGCAAAAGAATTTGTTCCAATATTAAATGAAGCAGACTTTATCTGGTGCGATTCGAACGGAATTCTGCATCATGCATTATAAATTCCAGCAAGTTCAAGTACGCAACTAAACGAACCAAAATTTAAATTATGCCAAATCCCATGTTTCTTTGACAGCTTGAAGAAAATTCTTGGAGTTCGACTGGGATGTGGTACTCGGTGGAGTACCTATTTGGACCGTACTCACCAGATATTGCATCTTCAGAAAAAAAGGGCAAGAACTTCGACTCATGGAATGTCATAAAAAGTATCTTGCACAGTTTTTTGACGAGAAAACAAAAGGTCTGTGGATTTGTGGAGAAAAAAACGGTGCACATACAGTACCCTTCAAGAAGTTAGAACCACTCAAGTTTTTAGCAATCAGGAAAAACTCAGTTGAAACGAAGTGTAAAAAGTGGGAAACATTAACTATCTTCGTTAATTTTATAAAGGAGTGATAATGTGAAATGGGGAGTCACATCTGGTTCTAAAGTTATGGAACACCGATACGTTATTTTTTTTAAGGTTTACAAAACAATGAAGGTTACAAAGTTTATTTTATAAACGAAAATAGTAATTGTATACCATTTTATCATTTGGACCGATATCATTCGCATCTCTAAAGGCTAAAAAAATGAGTGGTTATATAGTTATGAAACGAAGTATAGAATCGTATAAGTGTGTATCTTAAAAATTATGCTTTTGTTTTCCCCCTAAAAATTGGCAAAAATATTTCGAATAATCCTACATATTCCAAAACTTACGAAGTTGTACAGAAAGATCATTGGTAGATTTTTGTAGTGCAGATTGATGATTAGAAAAGTTAAGTGAACAGCATTAACTATTAGGGACAGATTATTTTGAGCGTTTATAAGATTGGTTATTTGAATTTGAATTGTGTTGCGAAACATTAAAAAACTAAACCGCCAGTGTTTCATAACTATAGAACCTGATGGAAAAGTCAGAAGTAGAACAATATATATATATAATATTGAGTCATCGTTGAACACAATTTTCATTCTAGATTTCCTTCTCCACTTGTGTATAGCTTAATGCTATGATATTTATTCCATACAGAAAAGGAAGTTTTACTTCATAATTTCAATTTGTAAAATGTGTTTATATTCCCCAAAAATACATCGCCAAATTTACTCCGTACATACAATCTGTTTCTTCCTGCTTTTGATCACGGAAATTATCTTAACTTTGTGTAATTTAGATGCATACACGCCAATTTGGATAGAGTCCCAATTTTCAATACTTTTGAAAAATGTAAAATGGGTTTAGTGCTATTCGTGTATTAGGGGAACTTCTAGTGTATATAGATTAGGAATGCCAAATATATTCATGTCGAAGATAATTTACATACTGATAATCAAATCGAAAGAACTTCAATACACGGCTACTGGAGCGACGATATATCGCGTGATTTACCGTACATCGATCTCTTTTTAATTTTTATCGAAACTGATGAACTCTCAAATATTTCATGTATTTTTAACAATCAGCACTCAGATATAGTGGTTCTCAGATTTTCGTGAAAAGTGGTAATTTTGTTCTTTATCACAAAAAATATTTTTTGTTTTTTTTTTCATTACTTTATTTTTTTTTTTTATTAAAATCAACTTTTTCCCGTTTTTTCTACAAATTACTTTTATCAAAAACTCATAACTTTCGAACTACTACACCGATTTCGAAATAATGGAAATGAACTAGTCTTCTTTGAAAAAATTTCATACTTTCAAAAAAAAAAAAAAGGATATTGTTTCCATAATTATTAATTGTTTTTGTTTTATATGGTTTTCATGGTCTCGGAACACCATATATTTTATTATATTTTTTATTGAAAGCTTAGTTTTTTTTACATAACATATCCAAAAATCAGAGAGGTGTTTTTTTTTCATTTTGAAGTCATGATTTTTTAAAGTCAACCGATGGGCTAAAAATTATTTTTTCCCCTTTCTCAGAAATCAAAAATTCACAACTATTGAACTACCGGACCGATTGAGATTATTCACATAACAAATTGAAGCCAATGCACAATGGTCCAGGTGACAAAGACAAAGTTGTTACATATGATAGAGCGCTCGTTTTTATGTTGTCAAAAATAGGGTGACCAAAATTGTCAATGTAATAAAAAATCTAACTTTCTTATCTTTATAGATAGAGGTAAACATAGTTCGACAATGTTGTAGTCCCAGTTATTTGAAACATCTTTGTAGAACAAAGTTTTTCTCTATCTCTTGAAATAATCGATATAGCGCCTTTTTTCTATGTTACGTTAGGATCACCACGCAAAAAAAAACTATGTTTTCGCTTTAACTTATACATGTCAAATTGTACATGCAAACTATCTTCGCAATACTTTTATAGCTTATTAATACAAACATTTTTCGATGCAGAACTTGTATCTCAACTTCACTCTAAGTTATTGATATTTCTTCTCAAAAAATACGCTCTCTTCAATTGTTTGTCATTCTTTCTGGGGCAAACGTAAACAAAGTTTATTGGCGGCATTTGAAAGAGCATATTTCACTCTACATGATGTGTGATTTTCAAGACTATGTTATGTTTCGTGTTTGAGTAAATTAAAATTGAAAACATGAATTCTTGAGTAAAAAACCATCAATAACTTTGAGCAGGATTAAGATATTGACATTGATCATTTAAGCAACTTTGCATACTTGAAATATTCGAAAAAGAATCAGACTACTTTTGGAAAAGACAATTTTTTTTCTTGGTTGTTACAAAAATTTATGATTTAAAAACTATGATACCTACAAACTTCTTGTCAAAGGACAAAATGTAGGAAATTATTTAAATTTTTACAAAAGAGATACCATAAATTTTTGGAAAAAAATTTCGCTCACAAAAAAGTTATTTTTAAAATTAAAATTCATTTCTCTCAAAACCTTTTTTTTTTTTAATTCTAATATATCTATATTTTTTTTCCTTATATATATATATATATATATATATATATATATATATATATATATATATATATATATATATATATGTATATATATATATATATATATATATATAAGTTACAAAAGGATCACCCACAATACTTATCGAGCATCCCGATATCAACAACACAACAACAACAAGTGATCGCTCCACGCCACACGATGTGAACCAAAGTGTCATCGAACGAACGAACGTTGACACACATTCTAACAAGCTGACCACGCACCAACAACGACACCCAGAATGCACGCAATAAGAAACAGCTTAACAGGCAGTTAGAAAACCATAATAATCAGACCTCTGTGAAAATAGGCAATAAAGTAAATTCTCAGTCGTCATCGACCCTCCAATTCGTTCAGTGGCTTACGTTATTATTCCGAAATTCATTTAACTTGTTAACTTATATATATATATATATATATATATATATATATATATATATATATATATATATATATATATCGATATCGAAGATATCGAAGAGTTTTTAAAAAGAAAGGAAAGACCGGTTTCACAGAGAGCACAAGTTAGACTGATTTTATTATTGTCAATTTTACATCATGAAGCCTAGCCATTTACCTAAAGCCCTTACGCTGCACATTCTATCCAGTCCGTTGTCGCGTCAGGTACAGAGTCCGAATCGGTGTTTTACGTTGGTGTCCTAAATTGTTGTTTCACTTGCGTTTGCGAATTGATGCTACCGATAAACTGTTCCACAGTGATCGGTTCTGTTGCTGTGGGGAAAATGATGTTGCTTGCGTTAACTTGCGTTATATATATATATATATATATATATATATATATATATATATATATATATATATATATATATATATATATATATATATATATATATATATATATATATATATATGAATAACCCTTACAATTTCCAAAAAGTTTTCCGAACAACAACTTTTTCTTTGAAAAACAAAAAATACAACTTATCCTAATTTCGTTTGAAGTCAAGATAGCGATACAGTGTATTCTACAACGTTTCAGACTTCGTTAAAATATAATCTTTTGTCGAAGACATCAATTTTCTATCTTTTATAGTTTTTGGAATATAAGTCATTTTTGTATGAAGACTCCTGAAAAAAATTATGTTTTGCTCGTAACAATTTTGTGTGTAAATTCCCACGTTTGACATGTTCTTGACACGTTTATCAATAGAGAAAAGTTAGCAGAGCATGTAACTTGCGATAATTTATACATAAAAATGTTACGAATTAAACATAATTAGTATTTTTTCAAAGAAAAAAATTAAAAAGTTGTTGTTCGAAAAACTTTTTCCATGTAAATGTGCCCATCGTCCGATGTATGGCAAACTTGTTGGAAATTTTAAGGGCTATTTATAATTATTTTTTTCTGAATTTTTAAAGCAAATAAAGAAAAAATAAATTTGAATTTTCAAAATATTTTCTCTGTTGAATGATTTTTTTTTTAAATTATTTGATAATTTTTAATGAAGACCAAAATAATTTCCTACATTCTATTCTTTGACTAAAATTTTGTAGGTGTAATAGATTTTTTTGTAGGTTTTTTATAAATTTTGAGTTTTTTCAACTTTTTTCGGAAAATCTTAACTTAAAAAATATAAGATCTACAAAAAGTTATTCAGATAATGAAATGTAGCAAATTCTTAGATTTTCATTAAAAATTATCAAAGAATTTTTCGGAAAAAAAATTAATTGAAAGAAAATATTTTGAAAATTGAAATTCATTTTTCTCGAAAACATATGAAGGCATATGAAGCATATTCTGAAAGAAATAGATATAAATAGCCCTTAAAATTTGCAACAAGTTTTCCATACATCAGACAATGGGTAGGTCTGATAGATTTTTTGTAGGTTTTTTTTTTTAATTTTGAGTTTTTTCAACTTTTATTTCGGAAAATCTTAACTTAAAAATTATAAGATCTACAAAAAGTTGGTCAGAGAATGAAATGTAGCAAATTACTAAGGTTTTCATTAAAATTATCATGGAATTTTTGGAAAAAAAATTAATTGAAAAAAAAAATTTGGAAATTGAAATTCATTTTTCTCGAAAACATTTGTTTTAAAATTCTGAAAAAAAAGATAAAAATAGCCTTTAAAATTTCCAACAAGTTTTCCATACATCAGACAATGGGCACATTTACATGGAAAGAATTGTTCGAACAACAACTTTTTCATTTTTCAATTTTTTTTCTTTGAAAAAATAGTATTAATGTTAAATTCGTTACATTTTTATGTATAAATTATCGTAATTTACATGCTCTGCTAACTTTTCTCCATTTAGAAACATGTCAAACGTGAGAATTTACACGCATAAATGTTTCGAGCAAAACATTTTTTTTTCGGGAGTTTGATTAAAATTTTGTATATCTGATAGATTTTTTGTAGGTTTTTTTATAATTTTGAGTTTTTTTCAATTTTTTTTCGGAAAATCTTAACTTAAAAACTATAAGATCTACAAAAAGTTGGTCAGAGTATTTAATGTAGCAAATAACTTAGGTTTTCATTAAAAATTATCAAAGATTTTTTTGGAAATAAATTAAATTGAAACAAAAATATTTGGATATTAAAATTCACTGTTCTGGAGAACATATGCTTTTAAAATTCTGAAAAAAAAGATATAAATAGCCCTTAAAATTTCCAACAAGTTTTTCATACATCAGACAATGGGCACATTTACATGAAAAGAATTGTTCGAACAACAACTTTTTCATTTAATTTTTCTTTGAAAAAATAGTATTAATGTTTAATTCGTTACATTTTTATGTATAAAGTATCGTAATTTACATACTCTGCTAACTTTTCTCCATTTAGAAACTTGTCAAGAACATGTCAGACGTGATCATTTACACACAAAAATGTAACGAGCAAAACATTATTTTTTTTCGGCAGTCTTCATACAAAAAATGACTTATATTCCAAAAACTATAAAAGATAGGAAGTTGATGTCTTCGACAAAAGTTTAAATTTTAGCAACATCTAAAACTTAGTCGAATACACTATATCGCTATGTTGACTTAACAAAATTAGCATAAGTTGTATTTTTTTCAGAGAAAGATGAAAAAGTTGTTGTTCGAAAAACTTTTTCCCTGTAAAAGGGCCCATCTTTCGATGTATGGACGACTTGTTGGAAATTTTAAAGGCTATTCATATATATATATATATATATATATATATATATATATATATATATATATATATATATATATATATATATATATATATATATATATATATATATATATATATATATATATATATATATATATATATATATATATATGTATATATATACACATATATAATACATATATATATATATATATATATATATATATATATATATATATATATATATATATATATATATATATATATATATTAAAAAAAACGTTTTTGAGAAAAATGAATTTTTATTTTTAATGACTTTTTTGTCAGCGAAATTTTGGAATTTTTTTTTAGAATTTGAATAATTTCCTACATTTCGTCCTTTCACAAGTTTTTCATAGTTTTTAAGTTATAAATTTTTGTGAAAAGTTAAGAGAAAAATTTGCTTTTTTCCAACAAGTAGTCTAATTATTTTTCGAACATTTCAAGTATGCAAAGTTGCTTAAATGACCCATGTCTTTACACCCACAACGTTTCACTGCTATCTGAGATGCCAACGGCCAGTCGAGTTGGCATGAAATTCGTCTGGTGGTACGATATTGATATAAACTTTTCGATTGAAATTGCGATCACTTAGATTAACGTCTGTTTAACACGACACCCAGCAGTATACGAGGGTCACTATTTATATTTCGGGAATAGGAACAAAAACAAATAGTTAAGCTGCGAATATATTTTTATTGTTTTTCAAAGTACTCGCCACGATGATCGATACACGCTTGCATGCGCTTAAACCAATTTTCAAAGCATTTATTCCAATCGACACGAGCCTTTTTTTGAGCGATTATCAAATTATGTTGGATCCAACGTGAACATAACTTTCGCACAACTAAGTGTTCATGTAAAATCGCATATATGCTGGTGGAACTAATGCTTAGGGATGCCTCAATCTCACAATAGGTTACATGACGATCTTGCTTAATCATTTCGTGCACAGCATCGATGTTTTCTGGCACTACAGTCGATTTTGGACGACCTTCACGAAACTCGTCGGACAGCGAACTACGACCACGATTGAATTCACTATACCAACGATACACAGTCGTTTTTGATGGAGCTTCATCGCCAAAAGTCAAATTAAGTTGATTGACGCACTCTTGTTGTGATAATCCACGTCGAAAGTCGTAAAAAATCATCGCACGAAAATGTTCACGATTCAGTTCCATTTTTTTGCCGAGACCAAACTTTCAACTAAATATAAAATAAACAAATAGCGTCCGTATGACAAAATGTTCTGAGTACGTATATCGTCAAAAATGTCAAACTTTACGATGGAACCGTCAGATGGACTCACATGACATCAGTGTTGCCAATTCCCGAAATATAAATAGTGACCCTCGTATTCTGTGATTAGAGTTATTTACACCTACTAAAGCTAAATAAAACTTACAGGAAGAGGATCTTTTTTTCCTATTTGGTATTCCACAATGTGTATCGAATGATTTGGGCGATCAAGTGCATCAGTGTCTGACATGAAATTAACTTTCATCTATACGTGCCATTAGCAAAGCCACCTAATCGGTAATTGGAATTTCAAAATGGATCTTGTAGATCCCAGTTAAAATCAGCTGTTGAATGAAACAACTTTTAAAATATGAGAATTCTAAAAAAATACCTTAAAACGCCAATATACTGTAAATGCTCTGGAAAAGGTATTTGTATTGGTAGAATCTACTTCAGAATTTGTACAAACAAAATTTCGAATTCTGAACCGAACGTGTCAATGCAGTTCGAGAACTACTGAATGCATCCACATATTTATTGGACACGGTGTAGCGGCTATCCTAAGTCGATACTTTCGGTCAATCACAACTTGCACAAAGTCTCCTCCCCAAACGGATGGCGTATGACCAAGCGAGGCGAACAGCGCGAGATCTAAATCGCCGTTTCGACTGGATGCTAGATCGAATCATGGTGCAATTGTGTTCCGTTCCGTTCCGGTGGATAAAGCACTCAGTGCATCGTGTTTTGCAACCGTTATGATGATAAGCTTAACCACCGGAAATTAAGTGAGTTTCGTACGGACAGCAGATGCTACTTGGTCGAAATCCATTCGCACCCTTTCGCAGAGCGAAAGTCTCCTTTCCCACGGATCTTTTTTGTATACAATGAAGCCGATTGTGGGTTGAAATTTGCGTCTCATATGAAGCGTGCTAAATTTGATACGGCGGATAAATGGCGCTTGCCTTTGCATCGTGCGTAATTTCCATTAAAAAAGACCCATTCTTCCGCCCATAATTTAGCACGGATGGCCACGAGCTTCGGTGTTCTGGTTTCTGGAGCCTCAACTGACCTGAAACCATTGCAAACCGGAGGAGGTCGTTCGCAACAACCCACTCGAAGCTTAATTTTCATCGTCATTCATTAAAACTGCTTAATGAGCTTGTGAAGAAGCATTTTTACGAGCGCTCCTCCGCCGGAAGCGAAGCTCGAATGGAAAGCCCCACACACATAGTATAGGTTGTTGGCCGAGGAGCAATTGCGTCCTGGGGTGATGTGGGGATGTGGTGGCTAACATAATTGAGGTGGTTGTTTCATTGCAAACGGTCTACCCTCCCACCTGTGGGGCTCGTGGGGAGCGCGACAAAAATAAAGTGTCATGTTTTATAATCACATTACCGGATCATATTTACGGTGAATTTAAAATTAACAAACGCTGAGAATGCCAATTATGGGTTTGATGCCCCTGTTTCTTCTCTGGGCCACTCGAGTGTTGAGTTCTCTGTTGAAAGCTTTGGGATCGGATTTTTTTTTTTTTTTTTTGAGAGTGTGTTAAATTCATTTTCATCTTCATTGTCGTCGGTGCTTCCTGTGCGTGAATTATTATGGAAATGGAAATAATTTCCCGTAAGCTGAACTGTGTGTTTTTGTATGGAAACCCCAAACCCAAGCATTCATTTTGAATCAGACACAGTCACTGTAATATATGCTATAATCCCGTCTGCTGCATAGGCTCCAATTTTCGAATTACTAATACGCGGAATACTAACACTAGCTTAAGGATGAGCTAATCTGAGAGAATATTCAATAAACTCCTTCACTCGGATTACGGCCGGCTAAACGACAAGACGTTTTTATTCATTGTCACTGATATCACAGTCACATAGTAGAAACATGTCACTTTAGTTCCCGGCGTTTCTTTCATTTCTTGTTGTTTCTTTAGCTTCTTAATTTTTTTTAGCTTTCTTCAGTTTCTTAAGTTTCTCAATCTTCTAAGTTCCTCAAGTTTCTTAAGTTACTCATGCAATATACAATCATTCATGCGCTCACAAGTTTCCAAGCGGTAGCACAAAATTGATCCACGGTGCGAGAAAATAGACCGGAAGTTCAGCTGGCTCCAATGATCCAACAATAGCACAAATGGGGCGGAGGGAGGTGTATTGTTTAGATGTGGAGAGACACCGAGCACATTCCAACTATTTTTGTTCGAACCGTTTGCCTTGAAGTCCAGCGGATGCTCTTAGACGACGAACGATAGTGGGAAACTGGATTTTATGGAGCACAAATGGCGGATGGTTGGCATTTCCACCGCTCGTTCGGTATAATAGCGAAGAGCATGTGGGAAACTATTTCAATAATAGGAGAGAATTAAGATTTATGCGAATGTTAAAGTTCGTACTCTAGTTCCGGGGGGGCCACGGAGCACTCCATTTCGCATTGAAATCCGATCGTTCCCGAGTCGGTTGCGATACATTAAATTGTTGTGAATAACACTGTTTCCTAACGAAGGTAATAATCCCACTTCGTTCAGTGGCTTGAGTAAATCCAGATGCCACATCCTTTCTTTCACTTAATGCTTTCATTAGACTGAAGCGAATAAAATGTCATTTAGCTTCAACTCGCAACATGAGAGCTTTGTGATACCGTCGATTGGAGCCTATTTGCTGACGACAAAAGGTAACGAAAGGAGCTTTTAATTACGGTCGCTCTCGGGACTTTAACCTGGAAACTTTTTCAAATGGCCTTCGGGAATACAAAGGAATCAAAAAGTAAATAAGTGCTGCTCACTTTCTGTTACTTTTTCTTACCATCCCACCATTTCGCCATCTAACATCATGAAAGCAGCAGAAAATAAACTCTGGAAGAGTACTCTCACTCCCGCTGCCTGTCTGGATTTACCGCCCCCACCATCCTCTCGAAGTGGATGACGATGCTTCTGGTCTCTTTTTCTTTTTTTTTTTTTAAAAAAAAAGGTAGCAATTTCACAGAATGTTCCATTCGTGTGCTGACTTGTGGCTCACCACCACCCATGGCCATATGTTGTATCTCTCTGGGGGAGGGGACGAAAATCGAACGGCGAAACTCTCCACGACTTCCACTCATACTTTTCGCTTTTTATCACTTGTTCACAATTTCATTAGGCCGTTTTCTTTTTCACTTGCTTTTTTTTTTCTTCTGAGTTTTATTTTTCAAACGCTAGATTACGTCCCCCGGGAGACTTGAGTGTTTTCTTTCTTTTTCTCGGGGGCAAGTCGCAAGGATGCCTCTGCATCTATTGGCGTGCTTTGTAAAGGAGATTTTTTTACTGTTGAATTGGGCGTGATTCGGTTGGTTCTGTTCAATTGTTACTGTTGCAGGTTCAGAATTTGTAAGAAGCAGGAATTCTGTACACAAACTCAACTGCGTTCAGCGCGACTATGCGCCTATAGGATTTTATTTTGGTTCTAGGTCTGTATTGGCAGTAATCTGGACAGCAAAAAAAAAATGTAATAAAAACTCCCCGTGACTGTTTATTTAATAAGCATGGGCTATGGTTTGCAAATACCACCATTCAAAATAAAATTATTCTGAACTACTACAACAATCTTGAACTTTATGGGCTTCACACTAGGATTGGGCGATCTTTAGAAAAAGATCGATCTTGATGGATCGATTTTATGAACGGCGTAGGGATCGATTCACTGTTTTAATCGATACCAAAGAATCGATCTTTGCTGAACCGATCTTCGAAAAATCGAATGCCTTTTTTCCAATACTTGTTCTATACACTAGTTCTAGGGGAATCCGGGGCAAGAGTGCCCATCTGATTATTTTGCCTATTTCCATCTTTTACAATTATTTAACTACAGATACAGATACTGCATATATCTCACATATTATCAGCCAGAACCTTAAATATTTTTTATTGGAAAACAGATAAATACTAACTGAGCTTCTCACAACTGCAATCTATATAAGAACGCACAGGCGCAAATTAACGAAATACCCTCAGTTTCTATATGTTTGCATGACTCCACCCATAAATACAAATGGAATAATCATTTTTCTTCAACTTACTGTATGAACTAATTTAAATCGTACGCATTTATTTCAATAAAAAATAATTTTTTTATTTCCCAACTTCCGGGGCAAAAGGAGCCATTATTACCGGGGTACAAATGCCATAGTCGTAACCTCGAATTCGATTTGTCAAACGCAAATAGTGTAATCGTGGTTGTGTTAGTTGTGGTCATGGCTTGTAAATATGAACGGAGTAACTCGTGAGTCACATCCTGAATATGCAGAAGTTATTTTATGGGCTGACACACACACCACATCCCGAACCTAGGGTATAAAATCGCAGAGTGAAATAATTTAGATCGCTCATTCGACAAAACATCCAAATTGGCCGGAGAAGATTGGTTTGCCGGTTTTCGTGAACGCCACCAGAACTTGAGTTTGCGTTCTTTGGAACCACCGTGAATTTCACAGTGCTTTTTTCATCAAAAAATATATTTTTATAAGATTGGCACTCTTGCCCCGTACTGGGAAAATACAAGCCAAAAACATCATTTTTGTAAATGAAATATTTTCATAGTAAACATAACTTTTGAATAATTTGATGCATAGCTACACCTAAATAGGACTGTAAATGAACAAATCAGAAAAAAAATGGAAAAAATAAAGCAAATAAGCATTCAAAAACGCGTATTAGCTTAAGGTGGCACTCTTGCCCCGGGTTCCCCTATATGTGATGTCTTTTCTTTAAACATGAAATAAATATTTCACATCTTGTAGCATGGTACCGATTTGAGTATTTGGAAGCCCCTCGTTTGATAACTTTGAAGCCCAGAGTCAACACAAACTCAGTTGTGTTAATCTGAGCTCCTCTCTTCTTTCTCTGTATGGGACGTTTGGCAGCGCGAGTGTCTCCTCTGCTTTTGGATTCGAGCGTTTAACCATAATGGGTGCTGAATGTGACTTGGCGGCTGTATTTAGCCAAGACACCCACTGACCAATACACATCTAGAAGACTCATGCTTTCCTTTTTTTTTTTTTGGTATTTTTCTTTTGGATATTTCCTCCAAATAGCAGAGTCTTTCGGTGGGGTTTTCTTATTCTTGAACTTCCAAAACCCGGCGAGCACCTCGACTTGAACTGTGCTCGGGAGGTTAAAGGGTATCGCCCGCGAATGCTTGAATGCCGGACCAATAAAAACACAGAGGAACTTCGGTATAATTACTGAATAGTTAACATCGTTAACTATTACGTAGTTCCGGTCCTTTTAGTATCTCGCTGATCTGAGGATTTACTAATATGCTCGATCATTCTTACTTCAAACGTGGAATAGGCAGGAGCGGTCAAGTTAGTTTTTCGAACCGCGAGTTAAAGTCAAAAAGGTAAAAGTCGGCAAAGTTACATCGTACAGTCAGTGTAGATAAGTTTTTTTTCTGTTTTTTTTTTTGTTCCATGTTCGAAACCAGTTAGTCGTCGTTAGTGTTTTTCGGTGTGAGAAACTTCGTTTTCCCAACGACTAAATAAAATTCGAGGTAAGCTCTATTGCACGTGGCGTAATTTAAATTGTGGTTTTGATGTTAAAAATGTGGCATTTGTGTGGTATTCGTTCCCCGTGTATAGAGGAAGAGCCGCTTCTGACCCCGCGCTTGAGGTCTGGATACGACCACCAAATCCGACAATTCCGGTGGTCACGCGTAGTACGCTGGCGCATTATACTCGCGCACGAAGGAATCACCCCACGGATCACGTAGGACACCGTGTGCAGACATCGCAGCAGTAACGCCATTCATCGCTAGGAACGGCGATAAAGCAGAACGGCTCCACGTAATTCCTAGGTTGTGTGAGTACGAAAACTATTTTTATCCAATAACACATGCGCATGTAGGATAAATTATTAGAAAGCCACATCCCTAACAATGAAAAACCACAGAACAATACCACACAGCGAAGCACGATGCCGATGGTAGGCAAATGTCCATCGATATAGAACGCAACACATTCAATATGAGCGGATAGATCAGTTAGTAAACGCGTTGTGCTTGAGTATATGAACGCTATGGGTCGAGGGTTCGAAACCGATACTGTAAATAAAATGTTTATGTTTGAAGTGTAGGTTTATTATATGGTTCATTAAATGTTTCTGGTAGAGTGTGTAATTGAATGAGTTTGTGATTTAGAATATTAGTAGTAGTAATGTGAATGAGATGATAATTATAAAGATTTAATAAATGTTGTGGAGATAGTATAGTAGTGTAGAACACTCTACCTTTTCTGGCTGGCGGTGTAGCCTAAAAACCCGACAAATCGAGTGAATTTTCAGTTGGTCACGAGTCCAGGGTTGGGACTCCTCTTCTTGTGAAGTTTTTCAACCCCCGCTCCTGTTCTACGAAACTAGGTTTCAAGGTGGGGGGGACGGACATTGTTCAGTAGGTCCAGTGAGGAGACCCTTTCAGCGTAAATCGGTACTCATTGGATCGGCCGAAGTGTCCCTTTGTTGTTGGAATTGCGGAACGCGGACAAACGGTGTCGCGGGTCCGCAGTAGCGCAGGTGAAAGTCGCGGAACAAACCAGGGTTTTGAAGGAAAGGACAAACCCGCCCTTAGGTGTTGGGTGTCTCATTGCCGGGCAAAGCAAGAACACGGCGGTTGGTCTCCCTCGCGGGAGTGGCGCTTAAGCCAACCGCCTACCTGCGGAAAACCCTCCGGTCGCGACAAACTCGCGCGCGCTTTCCCGGCGTCGCGGGTTACAATCTTTATTCAAACACCAAAGGCATTTCATTTTGTTTCTCAGAATGAAAGTCATAAAAAACGTGAAAGCCCAGAAAAATCTTGAACCGTCATGGAATTATTCAATAAATAAATTAATTGAAAATTATCACAAATTCTTCAACCGACTCCAGAATTCCGCTGACAATAATCCCGTTGAATACAACCGTGTTAAACGTCTAGAATTTATTCGAAATATTGGGCGTAGTCCCAGATCTAGAAAAGAACACTTCAGTTGGACCTTATGTCACCATTCCATCTCGTAACAATTTTCACTATCAGCCTAGTGAACGTGATGGTGTAAATATAACCTATGACCACTTGTATTGTTATGACCAAACTTTCAAAACTGTTTCTCCTAAGTTTACGACCACTTATTTGACCACTTTGAAAGGGATCCAATGTTTGTGAAAGGGTCTGGCCGGGTAAGGGAGTAAAAAGTGCCCCCAAACCAAATCACTAGCTGTATGGCGAATATTGTATAGGATATTGAATAAGAAATAAGAAATTTTGGCTGTTTGTTTGAACCCCTATGTGGTTTAACATAGGATCTATAGTGAAAAGCGTACTTTTCCGTTCATTTCACGCCATCCTCATAAGCTTCGAAATAAAAATTTGAAAAAAAATACTGAATGTGCATCTCACTACGGTTTATCAAGAAAAATTATCAAAAAAAATTCATCAAGAAAAAGTTCATCTAAAATTGAAATACTAAAAAAATATTGGAATTTTGAAAGATAAAATTTGGGATTTAGAGATTCAGTGTAACTCTAATTTATATTTAAATGCGTTCCTACGGCTTTTCTAGATATGTGTGATTTTTTTCAGATTTTTTCCAGCATTGAGCGGTACAAAAAAAAAGTTTTTTTTTATGTTTCCAAAGCGCCTGGCTGGGAACGGGAGTCAAAAGTGGGCCCAAAACAAATCACCAGCTGTTTGGGAAATATTATATAGGGTTATACTAAATTAAACATTTTGACAGTAGTACCATATATTTGAGTCCTTATATGGTACACCATAAGAAAAATGCACCTTTTCGTTTTTTTCACGCCTTTCTCAATAGCAAAAATATGACAAAAATATGAAAAAATAATGAAAGTAAATTTTACTAAGGTGTATCGATAAATATCTTCAAACAATTTTTTCATCAAAAAATCTAATAATAATAAAAAAATTTAAATAGGCCGGACAAAAAAATATTGTATATTTTCTGGCATTTCGAAATTTTTTAAAAAATATAACTTTGAGACCCACTTCTGCTCTAATTTTTATTTAAATGCGTATGTGTCTTTTTTCTACATGTGGCGTAATTTTTTCCTAATTTTTTTTTTTTTGAATTTGTAGAGCATTACGAGACACAAAAATAATGTTCTTTATTGTCCACATTATTATTTTTATTTTCTTGAAATCGATCATTCTATTGTATTGGTGGTTTTCAGTTGTAAGATTCAAATAAAAAAATTAAAATAATTTGGATTTTCTAAAGTGTTCTTTTCATTAATCCGACTTTATTTTTTCTCACAGAGCTCTATGGTACTGCTGACTCCTATGAATTTGGTAAACCATCTAAATCCGAAGTAAAGATAATCTCATATATTTTAAGATACTAGAAAAAAAATCTTTGCACAGCGCAATGCTCTGAATATATCGACAAAATTTAGACATATAAAAAACAAAATTCAAAATAAATTAAAAATGACCAAAAGCCTAAACATATTTAAAAATTCTTCTTCTTCTTGAATGGCGTTAACGTTCCCTGTGAAACTTTTGCCGTCTAAACTTATACATTAAATAGCATCATTTATCAATACTTAGTTGAGATTTCTTAAGCCAAATAACACGCCTTGAATGTATTCCGAGGGGCAAGCTCTAGAATACGCGTGACCACAGTGCAAGTCGAAGGAAATTTCTTTGACGAAAAATATTTAAAAATTCAATTTCTTAAAAATTCCAGAAAAGATTATGCTGTATGTGGAAACAACACGCATTTAAATAAAAATAAGGGCAAAAGTGGGTCTCGAAGTTATATTTTTTTTCCAAAATTTGGAAATGCCTGAAAATATATATAATTTTTTTTTACCGCGAAAGATACAAAAGTTCTGAAAAAATCACATATATCTAAAATAGACGTACGAAGAAATTTGAATACAAACTAGAGTAGTACTGAATCTCAAAATAAGAAAAAAAAAATTAATTTAAAATTTCAAATAAAAATTAATTTGAACTTTTTTTTAGTATTTGATTTTTTAATAAAAAAAAATTATTTGAAAATATTGATCGATACACCTTAGCAAGATGTACTTTCGTTATTCTTATTTCAATTTTTTTCTCAAAGCTATTGATAATGGCGTGAAAAAAAAAATGAAAAGGGGAATTTTTCACCATAGATCCTATCCGTGTACCTTATATACTCAAATATATGGTACTACTGCCAAAATATTTCATTTAGTACCCTATATAATATTTTCCGTACAGTTTGTGATTTGGTTTGGGGGCACTTTTTACTCCCTTACCCAGCTATAGGCCCTTTGGAAATATGAAAAAATATATATTTTGTACGGCGCAATACTGAAAAAAATCTGGAAAAAATAACAAATATATTTTTTCAATATTTTTTTTAGTATTTAAATTTTTGATGAAAATTTTTTTTTGATAATTTTGTTTATAAACCGCAGTGAGATGCACATTCAGTATTTTTTTTTTTTAAATTATCTCGAAGCTTATGAGGATGGCGTGAAATAAACGAAAAAGAACGTTTTTCACTATAGATCCTATGTTAAACCACATAGGGGTTCAAATGAACCGCCAAAATTTCATATTTAATATCCTAAACAATATTTGCCATACAGCTGGTGATTTGGTTTGGGGGCACTTTTTACTCCCTTACCCGGCCAGGCCCTTTGTCAAGTGGTTTTTAGTGAGATTAAAATCAAAGTACACTGGAAACAAATTCACAACTTTTTTTCTACGATCAGAATGATCGTAAAGATCGAAAGGAAAAGATTGATTTTCGCAATTTTTCGGAGTAGAAAGAATCTACCCGAATAATCGGAAATCGGAGAGGAAAAGATCGATCTTCTAAATATCGATCTAAGATCGCCCAATCCTATTCACTATCACTAATTTGACACCCTCGAAAGCTATCCTAATATTGACATTATGTTTATGACATTTGTCAGGTGGTGAGATTAAAATCGATGTACACTGAAAAACAACTCTATGATCGAAAATATCGAAATAAAAAGATCGGTCTTCGCGATTTTGTCGGGTACAATGAATCGAAAATCGAAATGGAAAAGATCGATTCTCTGAAAATCGATACAAGGTCACCCAATCCTACTTCACACCAAACATAAAGGTTTGTACAGAATCCCCAGTGATCTTGCTCTGGTTTCGTTCTATTGAAAATGTTGTGCATTGTTAACCTCCCGCTTCGTTCAGGAAAAAGTTCTCTCTTCTTAGATCTCAACATCTTTCTTTTGGACGGAACTCAGCACAATTGGGAGGGATTGGCGGATTTTGGAACGATAAAAATCGCTATCGGTTTCATAATGCTTCATCACGATTTAAGTATGACAAGTCCAGTGCACAACAAATTTAATTTCTCTTAAAGAGCCTAGCTGGCTGAGCATGTAAAAAAGGTCCCAAAACTAATCACCAGTACGATGGAGGTATTGTATAGGATACTAAATAGGAAGTTTAAGTCATTTTGTTGAGTCCCTATTCTCAATGATTTTGAGATAAAAATGTGAACATCCCTCAAAGTGCAACCTACTAGACCGCGACATATTATCAAAAAAATTCATCGAAAATATTTTTTTTTGTATTGCGAAAATATGTAAAACTCTTTTTTTGACCTTAGATTGTGTTGTAATAAAATAAGACTGATATAAGCTCGAGAGTTATCGATAGTGTGCTGTGTAATTCACAGCACCGCGTCGATTTTCATACCGTATGGTGGAAAGCGTTTGTGTGTTAGTGCATCATCCGTGTTTTTTGTATGCGTTGTCAGATGGTAGATTAAATTGATTGTCGTTTATTAGAAATGTGGAATATTGGTCGCCTGTTAAATTGCAGCGTGTATCAGCCACGTCGAAGTCCGCCGTGATATCAGCTCCGAGCGAATGGAATCGTTCCCGGTAGTGAATTATAACATTGGTGTGATTGAATTCAGAAAAGTTCTACAGTTACCTTGTGAGCTTACTCCGCAGTACTACCCGTCGTCGCGTGTTGAAATAAAAAAACTACTGCCCGTTTTTTTTTTTGTTTTTTATTACGAATTTTTAATGCATTGCGCGATGCAAAATTATCCTTTCTATTTTTTTGGAATTCCAAAATATATAAGATTTTTTGTTTTAAATTTTGGGGTCCAGTACTTTTTTTGTAAATGTGTTCATACGTGTTTTTTTTGGATATGTGTGATTTTTTCAGAAATTTATAGGCATTGTGTGGTAGACAAAATGTATTTTTTGAGTGTTGAATATCGAAATTTTGAGGAAAAAACATCGTTTGAACTTTGAGACCCAGTAGTGTTTTTATTTATATTTAATTGTGTATTCATGCTTTTTTTGTTATGCGTGATTTTTTCGTACATTTAAGAGCATTGCGTGGTGTAAAGAATACTTTTTATTTGTTGGAGTATCGAAAGTTTGCAAAAAATATTGAATTTTGAGAGATAATACTGCTTTAATTTTGTTTTATTGTGCGCATATAGTTTTTTATGATATTTGTGACTTTTTTTTCTCAAAATCAAATCCATTATGAGCGGTACAAAACGGTATTTTTCTATATTTGTAAATGTTAAAATTTTTTTTTTGTTATTTTGGACAAATTTTTCTTAAATATTGAGATACAGTGGTGCTCAATTTTTCATTGCTTAATTTTTTTATATTTGTTCTTACGTGTTCAAAGGTGTTTTTATATTTTTATCATTCCTAAAAAGAAGAACTTTTTCTTAACAGAAAATATTTTTTTATATTTAAGAATATCAGAATTTTAAGAAAAGGTTGATTTCGAGACTCGGTTCTGCTCTAATTCAAATGTGTTAGTATTTCTTTATGTTTATGATATTTTTCAGAATTGAATTGCGTTTTCAGCACATTGTGCGTAACAACAAATATTTTCATATGTTTCATTGCGTTTGGAAATTTTAGATTTTGTTTTTTAATTTTGTTTTTCTGTACTGCTCTGGTTGTTATTCCTACGTTTTCTAGATATGTGATACTTTTTTCAGAATTTTAGGAGCATTTCGCATTGTTTTCTTCATAGTTTTAAGAAGTTCGAAATTTTGAAAAATATTTTTCGAGACCCAGAACTGCTTTTTGGTACAAAAAAAAAATACTTTTTAGGAATTTCGAAATGAATGAAAAACAAATTAATATTGAGACCCTGTAATGCACAAATTTTCATTTAAATGTGTTCGTAGGATTTTCACGATAGTCCGATTTTATTCATAATTTTAGAATCATTGCGCAGTAGAAAAAATGTGGTTTCTTGGTATTTCCAACGTTTTTTCTGAATTAGTTTAGCCCAGTACTGCTCTAATTTCTACCCCCAATGTGTTCATGCGTATTTATTTTTGTGAATTAATGTGAATATTTACAAGCATTTCGCAGTGCAAAAAATATTTAATATATTTTGGGATTTCGAAATTTTTGAACAATGTTTTTTTTGGTTTTGAAACTCAGTACTTCTCTATTTTTTATTTACGCATATTCGTATTCTTTATATTTTTAGATTTTTAGGAATTTTCAAATTTTGAATAGAAATAAGAATTTTGAGACCCAGCGCTAATTTTTATTGCAATGGTTCCGTATATATTTTTTTATACTTGTTATATTTATTATATTTTTCTCCGATTTTTTAGAGAATTAGGCGGAATTTATTTTAATGTATTTCGAAATTTAAGAAAACAATATTTTTGTGAATATTGAATATGTTCATACATATTCATACATTTTATCCGAATGTTGAGTACATTTCAGGGTATGTGAAAATATTTCATTTTGTTTTTAATTTCTAAATTTAGAAAAAAAAAACTACAAATTTGATTTAGATCGATTTGATTTTTTTTTAGAATATGAGAACATTTTTGATTTTTTTTTTTTTTTAACAACAAGTTTCTTGTTTTTTGCCTATCGAAATTTTTGAAATATTTTTTTTTGACATTTTTAGACCCAGTACAGCTTCAATTTTTATTTAAATGAGTTTGTACGTTTTTTTATGTTTGTGATTTTTTTAGAAGCAAATATTTTTTGGGAATTTCGAAATTTCTCAAAAAGGTATTTTGATATCCAAAACTGCTCCATCTATTTATATGGTCTTGAGTATTTTCATTTATTTTGAGTTTTTTTTCGAATTTTTCAAGGATTTAGAGGTGCAACAAAAATATTTAATAAATATTGAAATCATTGAAAAAAATGAACCTCAGAGTTTAATTTTTTTTTAATTTTTTTGTGTTCGACCGTGTATTTTTCATATTGGTGATTTTTCCGAATTTTAAACCATTGCGCGGTACAAAACTTTTTAATATTTAAATAATTTGGATTTTTTGAAAATAAAAAATATATGAATTTTGAGATTTTGATTTTTTTATTTTCATTTCGAAATTCGTTTTTTTTTATTTTCAAAACCCAGTATTTTTAATTTTTTATTCGAATGTCTAACGTGTTTTTTAAGTGTTTTTAATCCATATACTGAAAATATTGCGAGGCACAAACAAATATTTCACTTTTTAGATATTTCGAAAAAAAAATTGAAATTTTTATTTTTGAATTTTGCTTTCATTTCCAATAGAATGTGTTCGTTCGTGGATTATTTTACGAATTTTCAAAGCATTGGTCGATACAAAAAATATTTTATATATATTTTTTAAATTTCGAAAGTTTGTTTGCTTTTTTTAAATTTGCTTTTATTTTTTAGTGTTCCTATTTTTATTTATGTGGGTCATACGTATTTTTTATGTTTTTTAAATTTTTTTTTTTAATTTTGAAGCAGAAATTCATTTCGAACTTTTAGGGCAAATACTACTTGAATAGAAATGTGTTCATATGTTTTTCTTATATTTGTTATTGCGGACTACAAACAATATTTTGGGTATTTAAAAATTTTAAATAAAAATTAATTTTGAGACACATTAGTGACTATTTTGCGAATTTTGCGAAGTTCTGAATATTTGAGATATGGATTTCGAAATTTTGAGATCAAAATAATTAACGGCGATAAAGTATTTGTGTTATTTTTGGAATCTCAAAATTTTTAAAAGCAAACCGGAATTTTCAGAATTTTAGAAGCATTGCGCTGTACAAAAAAATTACAGATTTGCCTCAATTATGAACAAAGTTCATTGTAAACAGACCCCACTATATATGCTCGATTGTATATAATTTTATACTCAATAAAATACAATAAAAAGACGGATGGGTAAACTCGGGGAACGAAGGGACGTAGGACAGAGGCTGCCAACTTATTCAAATTACATAAATATTTTCAGCATCTCTTAGTAAAATTACACCTCCAAAGCTCTCAAAAAATTATCCACAAAATTGGACTAGACTGAAGTCGCTTTTTACGCGATTTTTTTTACGTGGCAGGTATTCCCCGCGTAAAAAGTGACTCCAGTGTATGCAGCACCATTCGCAGAACGACAACAGAAAATCCGAGCTGAATCGGTTGTGTGGAGGCGATAGTAACCGCATCGAAACAGATTTTCTATCTCAGTTTTCAACCGAAGAACAAAGCTCTCACCGGTTAGAGAGCTTGAATTAAGTTTATTGTGAGTTTATGGAATAGAAATCTAAAAAAAATGCAAATAAATATAATAATAAAAAGTATATAAAAGTTCATCGAGGATATGAGGGATATGATACAAGGATGCAACGGAGGAAACATCAATAAACGTTGACATCAGCGTTTCTGAGGACCATTCTTGCGACATTCCTGTTTTTGCGAGTTATTATTCGAATAGCGAAGTGCGGATTCCTCTCTAACCTCTTCTCAATCTTCCAACTCATAGCACGATCCGCCCGTCCAATATTTACGTCATTTATGGTATTCCTTTCTATAACCAATCGTTCATTAAAGGAAATGTTATTGAAGTCAATTGTGTATGTTGTTTAAAAAAAAAACGCTTTCCTAGATAATTCGCAGTGGATCAGGTATTTAGGCAAATACGACTTTTTCTTCAGTTAAGGTGTTTAAAGATCAGGAGTTCGACCGAACAAAATTTATTTGTGCACGTTTTTTCATTCGTTATCACATTTAACACTGTTCCTGGGGAGTCAAAATCGATCAGTCAGTGCTATATTTAGCTCAATTCTGAAATATTTCAAAACCATCAATCCGATCATTTGCCCAATTTAACTGGGGACGAATAACATCGCTCACCTTAAGCTCCGAAATTGACACGACAGAGAAAATGGCCAAAGTTGGGTTTCCCCACAAACTTACGTTTGAAAGTGGGACCCGGTGGGTGTGGATCGGGCATCAGAATAGCTTCGCTTTCATTCCGAGAAAGAGAGACGAGAATAGGAACGTGGAATTCAATTTCCCAGCAGCTCTGATGAATGGAAAAGAATGGACTACCAGGAACCGTATCAAACCCTCAATGCCATTTTCTGGGCTGATTGATTGCGCATCCGTTCGGAAGGTAACAGTCCGAATGGTGCAATGAACACGGGGATAGAGAGGAAGCATTTTAAATGGAACCATGGGTTTTTTAATTAACTGAATATCGTTCTCATATCAAGGTAATGAAATAAAGCGGAAAAAAACCATAGGAAGGGCCTCTCGGAAATCCGAAACTTAATGAATAAAATCCCATTAATTTTTCATTCACTCGTTTCGCCGCAGTTTGGCAGTGAACCTCAAATTGCCGCCATGGGATCAATGGGCGCGTCATGGCTCACACTATATGCCTCTCTCTCTATCTCTCCGTTATGATTAGCCCGGGAACGACGCAAGTGAAATTGAATAAAATTTCCTCTGGAAAGTATCCATTTCTGTCACATCTCCTCCCCGCCAGGGTATGAGCGCCCTTCTAGTAGCGCCATAAAGTTGAGCGAAAAATGGGGTCGCTCAGAATGTGCGACTTTCAGGACGATTTTCTTTTTTTTTTTTTCTTTCAGGACGAGCTTCTTTGCGGATGCCGCCGCAGCTGTTCACGTTCTTTCCCCACTGCGGTCGGTTATGTGTTGGTGGGATGGGGGGGGGGGGAGTTAGACACATTCAACAGGATATGCGGGCACGAGACTGTCGGGTCTTGGCCGCAAACAAAGACTTTTACGGGGGGTGGATATGGGCAGCTTTGCGGGACTGTAGTTGCGGTCGATTATTTGTACTTTTCACGTGACGATACTCCCTTGGCATAACTGATTAAACAAAGCGTAGATTGCTGGAAGTATTTATTAGAGATGGAATAATCTGGTTGGTTGAGTCTAGTCTGTTTTTGAAATTTAGATCGTTTCCCAGATAATTCGATGAAAATAAATTTGCAATTGATCACTCGAGACAGCAAATTGCTATCGAAGGTAGAAATGCGACAAAATCATTCACAGTTCATAGTTAAAAATATCGACGTTCTAAAAAAAAGTACATTGTATGTTTCGTGACATTGTTTCCATCCTGCTGAACGCTCTGATACGACCTGGTTTGAATTGTATTTGCTGTCTCGTAAATATGTATTGTATTATTTGATGGAATGGAAATTGCGGGAGAAATAAGAGAAATTATAAAGAGAAATAGAGAAAAGATGTAACGGAGAAAAAGTGAATAAAAAACGAAAAATAACGGATCAATAACTTCAGAGAAAAACAATAGAAAAAAACGACAAAAATGGGAAGATAGAGAAAAATGTAAGCAAAATAGGAAAAAGAGTGAAACGAAGAAAACAACGAGAGGCAGAAACGGGAGCAAAGCGTGATAATAAGAGAAAAATACAAGACTTCAACAAGAGAAAAATTAAACAAAAACAGAACATCGTAGAGAAAGGATAACGAGTAACAAACATGGGAATAATGAGAGAATAACGAAAAAACGAATGAATAACGAGAGAAAAACACGAGGAAACTTCGAAAACAAACACGGAGAGTTTCGTCCAAGAACAGACTTGATGTACGATTACGCAAAACTGTAATCAGATAATAATTTGGTGGCCTGAGTAATGCAAAACTCTTGTAAATCCAACTAGAAATGGCTTAGTAATAAGGGCTCAAAATTGAGAAAGTGTATATGACGCGAGCGGTGCTCCCGTGATCGAGTGGTTAGCGTCACACATTATCATGCCGGGGGTTCGGGTTCGATTCCCGTTCTGGTCGGGAGAATTTTTCGTCAAAGAAATTTTCTCCGAACTGCACTGTGGTCACGCGTATTCTACAGCTTGCCACTCAGAATACATTCAAGGCGTGTTATTCGGCATAGAAATCTCAACTAAGTACTAATGAAAATGACGCAAGTAATACTACGTTGAGACGGCGAAGTTCCTCTAGGAACGTTAGAGCCATTTAAGAAGAAGAAGATATGACGCGAGCGAACAATTTTTAGTTTTCCAATGCGTATTCTTAATATTTTCCTGAAATACTTAATTCTGCGTCAAAAGGCGACGCAAATTAGATAATTATTAAGCCCAAGTGTGTGTTTCTCGGGCAATATTTAACGGATGTTTTCGTTTAACCTCTGACCTGATTAAAGTTACTTACTAAAGAGGCAATTAATTTAAAAAATCATTCCCAGAGAATAAGAACGTAAGAGAAAAACTATAGATTAACGAGAGAGAAAAATTATAGATACACGCGAGAAAAACAAAAACAAAACGAGGAAAAAAAACAAAGAACTGACGTGAGAATCACGAGAACATAATGAAAAACATAGCAACTCTCTACGATTTACAACTACAAGATTATAACGAGAGGAAAAAGAGATAAAACGAAAAAATAATATAAGAATATCACGAGAATAGCGAGAGTAAACCAGATATTGACGTGGGATGAACGAGGGCGGGAGAAATCGGAGAACAAAAACTTGAGAAGAACGAGAAAAGCGAGAGAAAAGTGGAAGAGAAAAAGAGAATAACGAGAAGCTAATAGAAGAATAACAAGAATAAAAGGATGTATAACTTGAAAAAGGCGAGGGAA
The DNA here is from genome assembly GCF_029784135.1 of Toxorhynchites rutilus septentrionalis. Classification (NCBI taxonomy): domain Eukaryota; kingdom Metazoa; phylum Arthropoda; class Insecta; order Diptera; family Culicidae; genus Toxorhynchites; species Toxorhynchites rutilus. The sequence continues at coordinate 319,734,585 of NC_073745.1, read as the reverse complement.
AATTAGGAAAAAAATAGAAGACTAGAGAATGAAGAAATAAAAAGCTAAAGAGCAGGAGACTAAAAATATCAAATAAGGATAAACGAATAACGAAGTAATTACAATAAGAAATGATAGAAAAATGAGAGAATAACAAGAAAACTATGAAGAAAATACCTGCGAAAAAACCAAAGAATAACGAGAAAAAACGTAAGAAAAACGAGAGCAGAACGAGGGAGAAATACCACGGAAAAACTAAAGAAGAACGATATAACTACAGAACAATATTGGAAAAAAGTGAGAATAACGTGAGAAAAATGAACTAGAGAGAAATACCAGGGACGAACGTGAGAAAAAAAAATCATAGGAATGATGGAATGGAATGAAAAGCGGAGGATAACGACAAAATAACGAAAGATGACGTGGCGAAAACGGGAGATTATCGTAGGAACAACGAGAATATAATTAAGAATATAATTAAACGAAATAATAATAAGAGAATACGAGAGAAAAAAAAGCTGAATTAACGACGTAGGAAAATCAAGGAAAAGGGGATAAATTATTATTATTATTTTTTCATCAAAATTATGTATAGTTAAATTTCAAAACAATAGAAAAGTGAAAAAATAAAGAAATACCTTGCCAAGGCACGAGTAAAAGAGAACAATATAATATTTAAAAAAGCAAAACTATAACACGGGAACAGCAAAAAAGAACAACTGAAGAAATAGCGAGGAAAACTGGAGATTAAATTATGAATATCTAGAAAACAAATAACAACGGGAGAATAAATCAGGCATAGGATCAATAGGAGAAAAACGTGAAAAAAAAACGAGAAAATGGGAAAAATCATGGAAAACGCGAGAAAAAAAACG